>NC_064812.1:25614856-25797716 GCF_023721935.1 Panthera uncia | reverse complement strand
ATACAATATATATAATATATAATATCCAATATATATATAATCATAAAGTACTATTAATAGCAGCAATTGGTATTTTATTATCATTTTTCCTCCCTACGTATCACTGATGCAAGGAAAAGGAAGACACAACTTACTAAGTTTGCACAATTTTCCTGTAGAAAATCTGAACAGCCCAGCCTGCTTTAGTGAATGTGTGGTTTATGCAAGCACACGGGGCCCCATTCTCAGAAAAGCCTAACTTTTAGTTTCATGCTTTTTTGTTGCCATCTTGAAATTTTTAATTATTTTGAAAAGGAAATCCAACATTTTCATTTTGCACTGAGACTTGCAAATTTTGCAGCTGGCGCTGGTGGACATAAAGATATATTTAGTATATATTCATACATGTCCATGTGTGTGTAGATGTGCATGTTCTTGTAGGTGGGTATGTGCTTATGTGTATATGTGGTTAAAAACATTAAAATTATATTGAAAATAGTGGTAAGACAGGGTGTCTGGGTGGCCCAGTTGGTTAAGCCTCTGACTTACGCTTATGTCATGATCTCATGGCTCCTGAGTTGCAGTTGGTGGTTCTGCACTGAGAGTGGGGAGCTTGCCTGGGATTCTCTGTCTCTCCCCCATTCACAGGAGCTCTCTCTCTCTCCCCATCTCTTTCTCAAAATAAGTAAATAAACTTAAAACAAAGAAAAGAGTGGTAAGACAAACCTTATTAAACAAAAGCAATTAAGCTTGCAGTAGAATATAATTTAAAATAATTTCTTCATATTGTAAAGGATATGGAAAACTCATTGAGTCTTAAATTCTCACAGAAAATAAAATATAATACACATTAATTTTCAAAGGAGGAACAATACTTTTCAAAGGAAGATCTCTCAATGACTAGTTTTAATTAATAGAAAGGACATAACTATAACGAAGAATCATTTTAATTTCTAAATACAACTGTGTATTGAGTCAATTTTCAATAAAGAAACAATGTAATAACATCTCAGTCACTGGGGATTACTGTTTCTTTGTGATTGTGTATATTTATAGAAAACTTTCCAAGAACCTTTTTGGCAGTACTAGGACAGATACTTTAATTTTGAGTGAATATTTAGCAAAATTTCAGTGACATCTCTCTTGTATGCAATTTTAAATCAGTGTGATATAAATTGCATAGTGAATGTAGCTAAATAATTATTTTTAGAAGTAGGAATACCAGGAACCAGTCAATTTGGAACTATTCCCAAGAATTTACATTTAACAGGCAAAAACTTTTAGGATGACTGTAGTAACTAAAGTAGAAATCCATGAATGCAATTCAGTTGGAAAATAAAAAAAATGATATGTGTAAGAACAATATTTTAATAGTATCTCACAGTTCATATGATTCTTTCTCCTACACTGACTGATTCATTTAATTCTATCCAGTTTCTCTGTCCTTTCCATTTACAGAAAGGGAAACTGAAGAATGTTTCAGAAAGGGTACAGAAATTATCAATGTCAGCAAAATTATAAATGGTAGAGTCAGAATGTTTATGCCATATAAGTAAAATAGCATTGCCATTATCATTGATAAGCTTATCCATACAGAGAATTTATTGTTGTTCAGGTTAAATATTAGATTGGATAATAATTTTATTTTAATGATAACTCACTTCACACAGAAAGTGTTTTATTTTTTTAGATGTTTATTTGACACACACACAGACAGCATGAGCCAGGGAGGGGCAGAGAGAGAGAGGGAGAGAGAGAATCTCAAGCAGGCTGTCAGTGCAGAGCCAAACACTGGGCTCAAACCCACAAACCATAGGATCATGACCTGAGCAGAAACCAAGAGTCGGATGCTTAACCTACTGAGCCAGGCGACCCACACAGAAAGACTCAGAAGACTGTGAGACTATGTTATAATTATTTATTTAATTAACTGCTAATTACTTATATTTTAGAAGCCCTATAGAAGTGCACTGCTTACAACAAGAATATTAAGATGCTTACATTCATAGAGAGTTCACAAGACTGGAGAGAAGACAATTTAAAATAATTTATAGGTAGACGAAGAGGAAAGGAAAAAAGTTGAAATGAAGAATACCACCCTTGCCTCCCCCCCTTTTTGATAGATCATTTATTTCTCTTTTTTATTTTGTGAAAGGATAAAATTGTGGAGGCTTTTTGCTAAGGTGAAACTTCATTTAACATTTAAAATGTAAATTGGACTTTTAAAAAATGTGTTTCTTTAAAAGGGAAAGTAAATAGTCTTTACCACATGCATTTTCTTCAAAATGCCTACATCACATAAATAAAATCACCGTGACAAACACTTGGTTCAATTTTGGATACCTCCTGGAACATGCCAACTAAAACAATTGTCTGCCCCTTGTGCAGGGATATTTCATTAAAAACAAATGATTAAACAAGATAAGATAAATAGATACCCAAGCAAGCAAATTTGAAATAACTGCTAGGTTCTATTTCCTGAAGAGAATCTTAAATCTATGAAATGGTCTGTTAGGCAATGTTATTATATGCAGCAAACTAAACTTAATCTTTATAAAAAGATTGTCATCTTGAAGGAGAGAAGTAAACAGGAATGGGCACTTAAAAATTTTTGTCTCAGATGTACTTTTAGAAATTTCAGGGTGTGGAACATACTGGCAACAACTTGTCCACCCCACCAAGAGCTGCCTCTGCTATGTGAAGGAATATCATTAACAGCTCAAACTGAATCTAAGAACTTTAAAAACTTTTTATTTATTTATTTTGAGAGAGACAGAGAGAGGGCACAAGCAGGGGAGAGGCAGAGAGAGCGGGGGACAGAGGATCCCAAGCAGGCTCTGTGCTGACAGACCTCCCAATGCTGAGCTCAAACTCAGGAACCATGAGATCATGACCTGGGCCCAAGTCAGATGCTTAACCAACCGAGCCACCCAGGCGCCTGAGTCTAAGAACTTTTATTTTTTTTAAATATGAAATTTATTGTCAAATTGGTTTCCATACAACACCCAGTGCTCATCCCAACAGGTGCCCTCCTCAATACCCCTCACCCACCCTTCCCTGCCTCCCACCCCCCATCAACCCTCAGTTTGTTCTCAGTTTTCAAAAGTCTTATGTTTTGGCTCCCTCCCTCTCTAACCTTTCTTTTCTTCTTTTTTTTTTCCTTCCCCTCCCCCATGGGCTTCTGGTAAGTTTCTCAGGATCCACATAAGGGTGAAAACATATGGTATCTGTCTTTCTCTGTATGATGCATAGGGGCACTTGTACCCCAATGTTTACAGCAGCACGTTCAAGCACTTTTAAATCAGAAGGAAGTTTATAAATATCATCAATCCATAAAGAATGATGACTTACACTCAATAAATAATGCCCATGTCATTTCTGTATGTAACAGATTAATGCATAGATATCATATGATATCTAATTCTAATCATGATAATATCTATGATATCACAATTCAACCTGAGTAATTTAAATTATTTCTCGTTTTTAAATCATTTGAGTGAAGAACATAGAAGGATCATTTCTTGCTCCTAAAATACAGAATTTATCTTTCAATAAATACATTCACAAATCCAAAATACCTTTTTAAGTTGATTAAATTATTGTAATTATTTATTAAAATTATGACTGCAAATCATAATTTCAAATGGAGAATTAAAAGGGAGAAAATAACTGTCCTTAGTATAGGAATGTGTTCTATTACTCGGACTTACTCATTTAGTTGGTTATTTATTTTTAATTGCCAAATAAAATGAAGAGATGACCTTGGGCATAGATAATGAGATAAAACCTCACAGAACTGAGTGATTTAGAGAGGAAAGAGTAGTTGGCCAAATAAGAAAAAAGAGCTTTCCAAGAGCAGATAGCATTACAAATGTGAAGACAGAGACAGGAATGGATAAGGCCTAGTGGAGGAAAGGTATAAAGGCTAATCTAGCTAGAGAAAATGGCTAGGCATCGACTAAGGAGCTTGGACTTATTCTGGGCACATTATGAAGCCATTCAAGATTTTTAAGCGGGGAAGTGATCTGGCCACATCTCTGATTTAGAAATACAACTCTGAAGATGGTGCTTAAGGGGCTGGTGGGGGGTAGGCAGTGTGAAAGCCAGCACTGCTGTTACAGAGGTGAGTCTGGTCAGCTGCTGAACATACCGGAAACAAAGTGATGAAAAGTCACTTGATTTGATGTGGTAGTATGTCAGTGTTTATTTAAAAGGAAAAAAAAATAAGGCCACCTGGTTGTTCAGGCAGTTAAGCCTCTGACTTTGTCTCAAGGCATGATCTCACGATTTGTGAGTTCAAGCCCCATATTGCACTCTGTGCTGACAGCTCAGAGCTGGTGCCTGCTTCAGATTCTGGATTCTGTGCCTCCCTCTCTCTCTGTCCCAACTCCACTTGTGCTCTATCTCTCTCAAAAGTAAAGAAACATTAAAAAAATCTTTAAAAAAAAAGAAAATAGACTCAACCATATGCCACATATTCCAAATTATAGCAATATTACAAAACAATATATTCCATACATGTTCGTTTTCCAAAAGAGATAAGATTTGCATAATATTGATTTTGTGTGTTTTTTTATATGATATACCTTATCATGGTTGGATATAATTTCTCTCAAATTACCCTGGATATTCAAGAATGTTCAGGAAATTTTAAAAAAATGAATTGATATACGCTTTCATAATAATAGACCTTTTTGAATATTAAGTTGAATAATTAATGAATTATTATAAATATGTCCGGTGAAGATATCCAAATGAATATCTATTAATTTCAATTGCAAGTTTTATATTTTGTGTTTTGGAATTGTTTTCATTTTATACAGTCTTCAAATATTTTCATATACCACTACAAAGTTTATAGCCCTTAGGAAATAAGCTTATAATGATTCATAAACAAAATTCCTCTAGATAATGTAGGACATTTATTTTATAACGGATGTTTGAAATGCCTTAGTATGACTTCTAAGAACATGTTTCATCCCAAAATCACAACAGGAAAATTAGGTAGGAGTAAGAACTACAGGAAACTTTTAAAAATTTTAATTTTTAATAATCATTTGCTCTCCCCAGGGAAAATATATCAATGTGTGACATGGTCAATTGGCTTTCAATGTTTATTCCCCAAAACTTTTTTTTTTAACTTTAGTTATTTATCTTGAGAGAGACAGAGAGCAGGGGAGGGGCAGAGAGTGAGAGAGAAAGAGAGACAGTAAAAGAATTCCAAGCAGACTCTATGCTGACAGCGCAGAGCCCAAGGCAGGGTTGGATTGCACGAACCATGAGATCATGACCTGAGCCAAAACCAAAAGTCAGACACTTACCTGCCTGAGCCATCCAGGCATACCTCCCACAATCTTTTAATTCATCTTTGCATCACACAAGAAAACAGAAAGGTTAAAACTATAGTTGCCAGATTCCCTTGCAGCTATAATTCTGTATGCTAATTAAATTATACCAATTAGATACATCTTCAAGGTATTTGATTTCCTGATGCTTTTGGCTGATTCTTTTTTTCTGCTGGCAAGAGTAAATGTTGTAGAAATGTAGGTTGCCTCATCAACCTCCCAGCATTATTACAGTAATCACTTTTCAGCTCCTGAAAGGAAGCTCCTTACAAGGAAGTAAGTTTCCTGGCCTTGGCTTCCTGGTCACTTGATAATAGATACAGTGGTATGTCTTTGCTTTTAGTGATTTCAGGGAGGTCATTATATCCTCTAACTTCTTGATTGTGTAGAGTTAATAGCTACTATGTAGTGTTCTGGCATTCATCCCTGGAGGACAACATCCAGCTTACTCCTCCAACCTGACTACATATTTTGAAAGCACTTAATTTACTCTATTAAAATCATCTCTCCTTAAAATATGTGGCTGTTTCTTACACTGAACTCCTCTGATATACTATGTATCTCCTTCATGGAAGTTTCATTAATATTCTAATAGAACAATATATTATTTATTTTTCAATTATCCCTATTACTTTTTTATATTTTATATTCTAGTGGCATAGTCTTTTGTGAGCAAGATTATAAATAAAAGCTGCTTAAAAGATAGCCCTTTGCCCCTGGCTTGTGTGTGTGAAAACATAAATCAACTGAAGAGCTATATTACACTGTTCTGGGATTGGCAGGAGGGAGGGAGGGGCATAGAGAGTAGAGATTCCTTTGCAGCATGTGACATATGTCCCCAAAAGCTACTTCTCTTCATTGTCACCAAGTTTCCAGTTACTCTTCTAGCTCTGTTTTTGGTTTTTTTTCCTTTGTTTTTTTCATTTCCCCCACCACATCTCCAGTTATCCTTGTAAGTTATTTTAATATCCATATGGATATCCTACCCAACAATATTTCCAAATCCTTTCAAAGCTCTGTCTTCCACTCCACCTTCGTCATTCAATTCCATGGTCAAAATGCAAGTCGGTGTCATTACTACAGCTTCAATTTCATAATCCTACTCCCTGCGAGTCATTTTCAATCTTTCCAGGCCATTTTTATCCATCATGTCTACAATATTCTTCTATTTCCTTTATTTCAGAACAATCGTTATGATCACTTTTTTGCACACTTACTCAATGTCTTTGTATCCTGCTTCACTGTTCTTTTGAGGGAAAATCTCAGCCCTGGTTAAACTCAAATTTCAATATGCTTCAAGAATGGACCTACACGGCACTACGTGGCTGGAGACCATATTATGCTAACTGCCTCATACTTGAACTTTATAACCAATGAACAGAAGAGGGCCCGTAGTACTAGCAGGCGATTAGATACTTTCATGGCCCATTTACTTTCTCATCCTCTTCAGTCACTCCTTCCTATCTTGCTCCTCCCTCTTCAGATTTTCTGTATCTTCTCCTCTTTCTCACCCTTACATAATAAATATATTAATTTATTTTCTGAGTAAACAGCAATAACCAGGGAGCAGTGATACTACTATCAAGGCCCAAATTGTGAGAGGGAGTCTGTTCTTATTGCACACAATTGCTTAGAAGTTAGCAACTACGGCCCATGGGCCAAATCTAGCCTGCCACATGCTTTTTAAGTTTTTATTTAAATTCCAGTTAACATCCAGTGTAAATTAGTTTCAGCTGTACAATATAATGATTCAATACTTCCATACCACGCCTGGTGTTCATCACAGCAAGTGCATTCCTTAATCCCCATCACCTATTTCACCCACCCCGCTACCATAACTATCTGTTCTATGTATGAAAGATTTTGTTTCTTGGTTTGCTTCTCTTTTTCCTTTTCTCATTTTTTATTCTTAAATGCCACATAAAAGTGAAATCATGTTATTTGTCTTTCTGTGACTGACTTATTTCACTTCACATAAAACTCTCTAGCTCCAACCATGTTGTTGCAAATGACAAGATTTCATTCTTTTTTATGGCTGAGTAATATTCCATCACACACACACACACACACACACACACACACACACACACCACTTCTTCTTTATTCATTCATCAGTCAATAGACACTTGGGCTGTTTCCATAATTTGGCTATTATAGATAATGCTGCTATAAACATAGGGGTTCATGTATCCCTTTGAATTTGTATTTTGTATTCTTTGGGTAAATACCTAGCAGTGCAATTGCTGGATTGAAGGGTAGTTCTAGTTTTAGCTTTTTGAGGAACCTCCATGCTGATTTCACAGTGGCTGCACAAGTTTGCATCTCCACTAACAGTGCACAAGTGTTCCTTCTTCTCTACCTCCTCACCAACACCCGTCATTTCTTGGGTTGCTGATTTTAGCCATTCTGACAGGTATGAAGTGATATCTCATTGTAGTTTTGATTTGTATTTCTCAGATAATCTGTGATGTTGAGTATCTTTTCATATGTCCATTGGACAGCTGTATATCTTCTTTGGAAAAATGTCTATTCAGGTCTTCTGTTTACAGAGTTAGAACAAACAATCCTAAAATTTGTACGGAACAACAAAATACCCCGAGTAGCCAAGCAGTCTTGAAAAAGAAAAGCAAAACTGGAGGCATTACAATTCCAAACTTCAACTTATATTACAAACTGTAGTCATCAAAACAGTATGGTACTAACACAAAAATAGATACATAGATCAATGAAACCAAATAGAAAACCCAGAAATGAACCCACAACTATATGGTCAGTTAATCTTCAACAACCAGAAATGCCCAAATGGGGAAAAGACAGTCTCTTCAACAAATAGTGTTGGGAAAACCGGACAGCAACATGCAAAGGAATGAAACTGACCACTTTCTGACACCATCTCACACCATCTTACACTGACATCCTACACTATCTTACAAAAATAAATTCAAAATGGATGAAAGACCTACATGTGAGACCTGAAACCATAAAAATCCTAGAGGACAACCTAAGCAGCAACCTCTTTGACTTCAGCTGTAATAACTTCTTTCTAAATATGTCTCCTACTCTCTGCTTTTAAAATAAAGTTTTATTGAGGTATAGTCGTGCTAATTCATTAATGTGTTTTCTATGGTTTGTGAAGCCTGAAATACCTACTATCTGACTCTTTACAAAAAAAAAAAAGTTGAAACCTCTTATTTAAAACGTAGACAAAAGATCCTTTTTTTCTAAGATTTTTTTTTCACTGACATTGTTTAAACTGCCAGCACTTGGTGTGGGGGGGGGGGCAGTGGGTAAGAGTTTAGTTGGATTTATTATTGTTTTTAGGTTGTTTTTTTTTTTTTTTCAAGTGATGTCCATGCTACCATCACTCTCACTACTCTGCCCTTGGTATGCCACGGTTAGAGAGTAACATCCATACATGTATGGTACCAAATCCATCAACCTACTTGTGTCTGCCATATTTATGTTCCTTTCCTTCCTTTTGGATGAATTTCTCCTGCTTCTATCTGAGGCCAATCACTCAACCTACATATGGGATCACATTCCTTGTCATTTACTTAAGAACACCACTCTAGGGATGTGAACCCTTTCTCCTACATCATCAACTTTTGCTGACGGATTACACATGCAGTGTGTAAGAAAAGAAGAGTCGGTGCTCATTTCTAGAAATATCTGAGAAACAGGTGGAATGAGGCAAGTTTTGAATGGAACAATGATGGTTCAATTTAGATTGTGATAATGAGACACAGATTTAATACCTTTAATTATACAGCATTGAAGTAGATATTCACAGTAGGAAGTTGGAGTTTAGGAAAAAGAGTAGAGCTGGGGATAAATATTTGGGGTAACAATCAATACATAGTATCTAATATATAGAGAGAGAGTACAGAAAGAGGGAAGATCATTTAGAAGTTGAAAATGTAGAGGTTTCAGTGAAGTAAAACTGAAAAGGAGTATCAGTAAGGCTGCAAGAAAGATAGGGTAGGTTCTAGAAACAAAATGCAATTCAGCAATTTCAAAGCAAAATTTAAAAAAACGTTTTTCAAAAAGGAATGGTCAATGTGTCAAATGCTGCTGAGAGGCAAAGCAAGTTAAGAAGCAACAGATTACAGTTTGATTTGGTTACATGATAATCAATGTGACTTTGAAGGAAACAGTTTCATTGAAGTAGTGAGAGAGAACTTACCTGGTATAGGAGGAGAGGATGTGGAGACATCAAATACACATAAACTGTTTTTAGTGAAAAGTTCTGCTGTAAAGGGGAACTGAAAAATACTGCAATATAGATTTTAAGACCAAAAAAGGCAACTGGTCCTGAAGGAGAGAGAAAAGTCAAAGATGTCTTCAGGACCATGTGGAGATCACTAGACTTCAGAGGAAATCAATATATGCCATACTTAGGATGCTTAACCTGAGCTCAGAAGGATTCTGCCTCAGCAAAGCTGTTTCTGTCCAAAGAATGACATTAAGACCATAATCATGCTGCAAGTGAACATGTTGCCTTATTTAACAAATATATTCATGGTGACCAAAACATGTGTCCTCCAAAAATTATTCTATACTAAGGAAGCTTTCCAGTACCTTCACACAACCCTGGGAACGCCGGAACAATGGAGAGGAGGGATACCTAATAATGACAAAGAGAATTTCTTGGCCATTTGGCAGGTGGAGATGTTGAAGAAGGTGCAATTTGGTTTTTTGAAAAGTAATGTAACATTTCCTGCACGGAAGTTTGTGGTGTAAAATTTCTAGCGGGTAAATAAAAGCTTGTTTGCATACTTAATAAATGTTGATCAACATCATAAAAATATGTATTTGAATGAGTGCCATTATATCAGCATGTCCAAGATACCAATATATTTTTGTGTAGTACAGAGAGTAAAGCTCCATTAGAGAAAAACAGAAAACAAAATGAAAAAACACTGGAGTCGTTGCTATGGAAATTTAAAAAAAAAATGAAAAAAATGTGGAACATTACAAAAGAGGAACAATAGTCACTGATTAGTATGAAAGAAAGGGATGGTCCAAAGGTTTCTGAAAGTTTAATCTTTGATTAAATGGAAGAATAAACAAAATAAATATCAAGATATGAGTCAGTTTACATTATACCATGACTCATGGATCTATCAAGTGAACTACTCTGTTCAGTTCAAAAATTCTATATAGATTCATATAGATCTAATTTCAGGGTTTAATTTCTAATCTATTTGGAGGTATAAATTTTTTTAATACACAATTTCATTTTCCTTGACTATGCCAGTAATTGTTTTACAATATGACATAAGGATCTAATTTTTTTAACCTTCATCAGAAGCCAGAGAATAGTTACATCATTAATAACTTGAATGATGATAAGTAGAAAAAAAGTCATCATTAAAATATTTTCTTTTCAAGGCTCTATAATTCATATGCATACATGTTTCTTTAAATCGTCTTCTCCTACATCAGCTGCCTACAATTTTAATCAATTGTTCTCCTATCCTCTAAAACTCTTGTCTTAGCAACACAGCCTCCATTCCCAACTTATCAGCAAAGTCTATAATAAAATGGATAAATCCACAAGTGAATTTTGTGCAGCTCTTTTGACGTTATTTTACATAATGGAACCAAAAGTACTCTTTGAGAATAGCCATGTTATTTTGATTATACATTTATCAATTAATAATATATAATAAGAGAAATAATAATATTTATATACTCATTTTTCCCAAGAATTATGTTATGCATTGTACATGTATTAGCTCATCTTATTTTTATTGCAACCCTATGAAATAGATCATATATTTACCTAGTTTAAATGGTGAAAAAATTGAGGTTTACATTGATCTTTCCCAAGACTACACAGCTAGCAGAGGTGAATCAAGAATTAGAGTATGAGCCGCATAGCTATTAGTCCATGCTCAGAAGCACTACTCCTGTCCTTGGATGTACTGCCTCTTAATGAGTGTGTTACATATCGCCACTCAAACTTCTGTTCTTCTGTAGGAACATTTTATAAATAAATAGGAATTGAGCAACACAAAATGTTCAATCTCCTTTGATCATAGTAAGTGTTGCAATTAAAATAAAACACATTAGCTTACAGGAGAATAGAAAAAGAATGCTGTCCCTTTAGGGGGAAAAATTTCCAATTGTTTACCATTTTAAGGAAAATAATTAAATATTCAATAGGCTGAGTGCTATTAAGTGAAAGATTGAATATTCCCTTGCAATCTAAATTCTGTGTGTGGCCAGCAGCACTGTGAACAGTTCAAAGAATAAAATTTCTAGCCTGAGGAATCTTAACATGCTTTTTATAATTCAGAAGAAGCAAATAGATATCGGCAGTGATACTTTCACCGAATACAACATCATTGGGTCATGATGATGGAGAATGAAGAGCAACATAACTTTCAGGCTTCTGAATTTTTCTCTTAGAAAAATCTTATTCTCCCAGATAGACCTATATTTTAGAATGCTAAATAAACAAAACAAAGCAAACAATAAAAATAAAAGAGCTTTGGTGTTTGCTGTCAGATAATATTTTAATTTATGGTCTACTAAATACACACAACTATTATGCAAATGTTTTTATAACTTTAAACTGAAAAGAAAAAAAACACACACAGAGATAAGCTTATTTTCATTGGTATTAAACTAATTTAATTATCTATACTTGATTATATAGATGCGCAGAGTTCTAAAAATTTACCTATCAATTATTAGGTCCAAGAATAGATTTTTAGACCATTTCTTATGATTTTATCAGACAAAATTTTGAAGGTTAATCTGGATATCCCCATTCAACTCTTCTTTTTCTTTAGAGAGGGAAATTAAAACACGGAGTATTGAGTTTTCCCAGAAAAATTTGCATTCAGTATTTATTTACTACCTATTAAGGGTCAGACACTGTTGTATGTTAACAAGTTCCCAAGCTTGTTTGAACATGATTTCTAATGTATGACACCTGTTAAAATTAATGGCAGACCTGGGCAACTTCACATTTTTCTTTTAAAAGAAAGAAAGAAAGAAAGAAAAGAAAAGAGAAAGAAAAGAAAGAAAGAAAGAAAGAAAGAAAAAGAAAGAAAAGAAAGAAAGAGAAAGAAAGAAAGAAAGATTCCTTTTAAACAGTTGGTAGTTTGATTTGAAAAAAAGACAAAACTTTTAACTTTTTTTTAATGTTTATTTTTGAGACAGAGAGTGTGAGCCAGCGCATGCAAAAGTGGGGGGAGGGGCAGAGGGAGAGGGAGACAGAGAATCCAAAACAGGCTCCAGGCTCTGAGCTGTCAGCACAGAGCCCTACAAGGGGCTCAAACCCAGTAACCGCAAGATCATGACCTGAGTTGAAGCTGGACGCTTAACTGACTGAGCCACCCAGGCGCCCCAAAGAAACTTTTAAGTTTAGTCTTTCAGAAAATCATGTTTACTGAATTGTGTAAAATATTTTATTAATAAAGTATACTGGGCTTGATATGGAAACCAAATAGTACATTCTGGATGGGCTTCTGATCAATAATGATTTATACCTATCACACCGTTGTTACAAAGTTTTAAAATGTTTTATTATACTTTAAACAAAAATTGCCTTTTTTCATCTCTAACTTCCCTCTAATTTTCCCTCTAAACAGAAATATATTTTAATAAAGAGCAATTTGAACAGTTAAATATATGTTAAAAGTTATGAAGTGAATGGACTATTTCCACCCTCAATCTTTGTAAGATGAATAAATACTAGTTATATTACCATGCCATCTAAACTAAACATCAATATAAAGATAATGATGGCTATAGAAGAGGGGTATAAAATACACAACCTCTCTAAGGTTGATGTTGTAGGAATTTACTTCAAATAAAAAGAAGTAGAGAGAAAACAAGTAGCTTCCACCCAAACTCCACACTGGAGGCCTTCAACACTCCTCTCGTTCTTTTCCCTTGAATAGTAAGGGTCTCCAAGATTTTTGGAAGAGATAGTGAAAGGAACAAGAACAAGAACACAATACATTAAAAGATAGAATTGGTTCTTGAATCCAATCCTTGATGAGGATGGATAGGTCTATTTGCAGCTCTGTTAAAAACTAGACCCCAACAGGAGTTTTCTTCCTACCAAAAGGAGACTAAAATGTTCCACAAGGAACCACAGAATGCTACGCAAAGAAGACAGAGTACTCAGAGCAGTTCAGGAAATAGGTTTCCATATATCAGAAACAGGAAGAAACAATCAGACCCAGTAATTATTATTCATAAGCAATTTGCAAGTATGGTGACTGAAACAAACCTCTTGACAATACAATTTGTAAAGCAGATAATAAGATGTACATGGGCATATGCAGAGGACGGCCTCTGTTACAAAACCAAAATGCAGTCCAATCACAGGCCATATGGCAAAAGAACAGCCTCATGTGATGTTAAAAAAGAAGTAGTTGTTGAGTAAGTTTGCCAGAAATCATGATAAAAAGAAAGATAACTATCTTATAAGGACTTAAGTTTTTAATTGTTTTCAATTCTATAATTTTATTAAATCCTGTGTATGGGTAAGACATTATTCCTGGTGCTGGGAATATTACAACAAACCAGAAAGACTTCAAGCCCTGCCTTTATACATGTGCATGGTAGGAGAAAGTTAATATACAAATAAATTAATGATTTATTTCATTTTTTGATGGGGATAAAATTCTGTGAAATAAAAGAAAGCATAGGTCCTTTATTTATGATAATAAAAAATTGGAAAGTGAGAGTATCTGACACATAAGTATATATACAGCTTGAGAGAAGTACAAATTCTGTTTTTTCCAAGTTTTTACTTAAATTCAAGTTAGCTAACATGTACCGTATTAATAATTTCAGCTGTAGAATGTAGTGATTGATCACTTACATATAACACCCAGTGCTCATCACAGGTGCCCTCCTAAGTATAAACCCTTAAGCCATGGAGGTGCCTGCCATGTTCAGAGAATAGCAAGATGGCCAGAGTGGCTGGACCAGAATGATCCAGGGGTAGAATAGTAGGAGATAAGGGCCATTGGCAGGGTTCAGATCATATTATGCAAAACAGTTCAATTCCTTCTATTGCAAAAGCAAGTCACAGAAACATATTCTATTGACAGAAGGCCAATACAAGTAGTAGCTTTGTAAAAATTAAATATATATATATTCCTGGAGCACCTGGGTGGCTTAGTTGGTTAAGCGTTTGACTCTGGATTTCTGCTCAGGTCATGATCTCATGGTTCGTGAGTTTGAGCCCTGTATGGGGCTCTGTGCTGACAGTATGGATTCTTTGTCTCCCTCTCTCTCTCTTTCGGCCCCTCCCCTGCTCACATGTGCTCTCTCTCTCAAAATAAATAAACATTAAAAAATATTCTTATGTTCACTAAAAATGTTCTGTCTTTCTGAAAGCATACATGGATGTATGCCTACAACCTGTCTCCCTATTTTTTTTAATATATATACTCTGTATAAAAAATTACTGGCAATTGAGATATAGGCTCATTAATTAAGCCTCATAATCTGTATATGAGGTGTTAAGATGTTCACATGTCATTTCAAAGTTTCTTCTCTGTTTGCAAATATTCTTTGGCTTTTATTTTTAAATAGTAAACAACTATTTAAAGTACTAAATTCTGGGACTCCTGGGTGGCTCAGTTGGTCAAGTGTCCAACTTCAGCTCAGGTCATGATCTCATGGTTCATGAGTTTGAGCACCGGGTCAGGCTCTGTGCTGACAGCTCAGAGCCTGGAGCCTGCTTCAGATTCTGTGTCTCCCTCTCTCTCTTCCCCTTGCCTGCTCACACTCTGTCTCTGTCACTTAATAATAAACATTAAAAAATTTTTAAAATACAGTACTATATTCTTCCAAACTGAGTAGTTTCTTTTTTTTCCCTCCTCCTTCCCCTTCTCCTCCTCCTCCTCCTACTCCTCCTCCTCCCTCTTCTTCTTCTTCTTCTTCTGCTTTTTTTTTTTCAGTCAAAAAGAAATCCTACTTCAAATCAAGAGCACTTGTAATCTATGGGTGGTAGTGATGTGGATCTATATTCTCCTAGAGGACAATTTTATATTCTCTCTCACCTGCCTTACAAAGTCATAAGTTGGTAGTCTTATTTCCTATGTCATTGAGAAATCCAAATTAATCATAAAGGCATTTTCACAGTCTCCCGTTATCTATTTATCCACCTACTAGCTCCTATCTAAAGACATGCTTTCCACTTGAACGCTAGATCCTCTATGTTCTCTATGCATTAAGGACATCATTCCAGCTAGTCTCTTTTTCTCTTCTACCTCATAATTTTTTCACTTTCTATGTTCACATTCATCATGGTTTAGAAATGATTTTATTTCTCTAAACCTTAAAATGCTATTTCTCTTGATTGTGTTTTCCTCACCAGTTACTTCTCCATTTCTCAACCCTATTCTACAGCCAATCTTCCGAAATAAATGGTCCACAATCCCTGTGTCCAATTCCTTACCTTCCATTCTCTCTTAAAACTGCTCTAAATATCCTCTCTCCCAAACTCCATGAAAATCACTGTTTTTATAAACACCAACGTCTTTCATCTAATAAATTTGTAGGTTTTTGTCCTACCTCACTTGTCCCTCCTTCTAAGTCTCCTTTTCTGATATTAGTATCAGAGTGCCCAGCCTCATATACATGCGCAATAGCTCCCAGATGTATATCTTTATCTCAAATGTCTCTCCTAACACCACACTCATATATCCAAGAGACATTTATCTCAAATGTCTCTCCTAACATCACACTCATATATCCAATAGTTCAGCAATGAAAAAGTTAAATTATGACCAATAGAAAAACTGGATACGCCTCGGTGATAAAACGTGGAAGAAAGCATTGGGTAAATAATATCATCCTATAGCAATATCATATTGGGGAGTCATTAGATATCACAAATGTTGCAACCTTTATTTGAGGTCTTAAATATGCATTCCAAAGGTATAAAGCTAACAACAGAATCTGTAAAGAACAAAAACACTATGAGGAGACAAAGTAAAGAAAGGGCAGTGTAAGTGAATGGATTCTAGTGGGTTTTTTTTTCCAAAGTATGTATGTATGTATGTATGTATGTATTTATTTATTATCTAGGTATATATTTATTATCTAGAATTATTGAGGTAACAGCCCCAAAAGGACTGAAAAGAAAAATGGTTTAAAAATGTACCCTGTAGGGTAAGAAGGAGAGATTATTTCTTTTTAGCCTAAGTTCTTCAGCATTTATTCTTTGATCTTTTCCTTGATAAAAATAAGTTTAAAAATAAATATTTAAGTACTGTATATAATAATTAAAAAACTAAAAATATCGATACACTTACCTCAGCTGGAAAATGGAGTGGCTAGGATAGATAAGAATAATGTAAGTACACTAATTCCATAATTTGCATTGCTGGTATAAAAAGATAATGCCTAACTTTGACAAATAAATAATAAATAGAATAAAGCTGTAGGAGTAGGGTTATGGTGATAAGTGCCATGAAAAATAATAATGTTAAATGATAAAACCTGCTTCTTTTGGGCAAAGGACTGGGGATGAACAGGAGACACAGATATTTTTATTTAATTTTTTTTTTATTTTCAAGATGCAGCCTTTTATAATTAAAATAATTTATTTCTACAAAGAAAGACTAAGTAAAGTTTCGATAAGACGTTTTTATAGGAGGAATATATTTCCTCTTCAATTTCTGGGAAGGATGAACATAATTATATGCCAGGCCATGGCTGATACTTAGGAAATGCTATTAAATTAAATTAAATTAAATTGAGAAGAAGTCCTCTTTGTCAACATGTGGAAAAACCAGTGAGCAGGAAAAGCTCAAGAGCCTCTACATACCCAGGAATTCTTCCTGAATTAACATGTTATAAATGCTGTTCTAAATGCCTGGTTAGTAGAAAGAACATCAAGGAAGTATTAGAGGAGATCTATACAGGTTGAGCAGAAGTGTTAAATTGCAGTTAGGAGTTATGGTAGGAAATATCTGTACAAGACCTACACCTTGTCAACTTTATGTAGTCCCAGCAAAAGTTTCTTCACCAAATATATAGAGTTTTAAGGACACTGAGCCTCAGGGCTCCTTTCCCTACCCCAAGTTTCTTTGTGCTTACAATCATCTAGTTTTTAAATGACTGAATTGATTATGTTTTTGTGGTCTTTATGAAGAAAAGAAGTGAATATAAATTGCCAGAATTTATCTTGAAATATTAAAGGAGTTTTGGGGAAGAAGTATGAGTCTGTGTGGCTAGAGAATGGCTGAATAAGAGAAAAGTTTTATGAATAATGCATGGTGCACATGCAGGAAGTACAGAAACTTGATAGAAAGCTGTTGGAAAGTAGGACAGGACGATGGGAAGTGTACATACTGGCATTTGACAGATTATATGAGCACTGAGGATTCTTTGTTCACTCAGGATATACACAGGACAAAGTGGCCGTGGGACCTGATTCAAAAAGAAGAAAATACTGAACAGGACTACAAGTCAAGACATAATCAACTCTAGTCTCCCTTTCTCATGGTGAGACCTATTATATTAATGGAGATAAAAGTCACGTTAGATCTCCTTTCAAAATACAGGCATGCCTCAGAGATATTGTGGCCTTGGTCCCAGACCACTGCAACAAAGCAAATATCACAATAAAGCAAGTCAAATGAACTTTTATGCTTCCCAATGAATATAAAAGTTATGTTTATATTTTACTGTAATCTATTAAATTTGCAATAGCATAATGTATAAAAAAACAAGGTATATACCTTAATTTGAAAAATTTTTATTGCTAGAAAATGCTAACCATCATCCAAATTTTTAGTGAGTTGTAATCTTCTTTGCTGGTGGAAGGTCTTGCTCCAATTTTAATGGTCGCTGACTGACCCAGGGTGATGACTGTTGAAGGCTGGTGTGGTTGTGGCAATTTCTTAAAAATAAGACCACAACGAGGTTTGCCACATGGATTGACTCTTCCTTTCACAAAAGATTTCTCTGGAGTATGTGATGAAGTTATAGCATTCTGCACAAGTAGACCTTCTTTCAAAATGGAGTTCATCTTCTCGAAGTCTGCAGCTGCTTTATCAAGTGTATTTATGTAATTAAATGTTGCCTTTGTCGTCATTTCAACAATCATCACAGCATCTTCAGCAGAAGATTCCATCTCAAGAGACCGCTTTCTTTGCTCATCCATAAGAAGCAACCCCTGATCCATTAAAGTTCTGTCATGAGATTACAGCAGTTCAGTCATATCTTCAGATTCCACTTCTAACTCTAGTTGTCTTGCTATTTCCACCACTTCTATAGTATTTCCTCCATGTGTCTTCAAACCTTCAAAGTCATTCATAAGGCTTGGAATTAACTTCTTCAAAACTCCTATTAAAATGTCAAAATTCTGATGTCTTCCCATGAATCACAATGTTCTTAATGGCACCTAGAATAATGAATCCTTTCCAGAAGGTTTTCAATTTATGTATTCTGCCCAGATGCATCAGAGGAAATCACTATCTATATGGCAGCTATAGCCTTACAAAATATACTTCCTAAATAATAAACTTAAAAGTCAAAATTGCTCCTTGATCCAGGGGCTGTAGAATGGATGTTGTATTAGCAGGCATGAAAACAATATTAATCTTTGTACCTCGCCATCAGAGCTCTTCAGTGACCAGGTGCATTGTCAATGAGCAGTAATATTTGAAAAGAATCTTTTTCTTTGTTTCTTTATTTTTTTTTCTGAACAGTAGGCCTTAGCAGTAGGCTTAGAATATTCAGTAAATCATGTTGTACACAGATGTGCTGTCATCCAGGATTTGTTGTTCCATTTACAGAGGACAGGCAGAGTAGACTTAGCATAACTCTGAAGGGCCCTAGGATTTTTGGATCAGTAAATGATTATTGGCTTCAACTTAAAAGCATCAGCTGCATTAACCCCTAACGAGAAAGTCAGCCTGTCCTTTGGAGCTCTGAAGCCAGGCATTGACTTCTCTCTAGCTATTAAAGTTCTCAATGGCTTCTTCTTCCCATATAAGGCTGTTCTGTCTACATTGAAAATATGGTGTGGGGCACCTGGGTGGCTCAGCCAGTTAAGCTTTGGACTCTTGATTTTGGCTCAGATCATGATCTCAAGGTTGTAGGATCGAGTCTCACATTGGGCTCTGTGCTGATGGCACAGATCTTACTTGGGATTCTCTGTCTCCCTTTCTTTCTGCCCTCCCCTCCCCCACAGCATGCATGTGCATGCTCTCTTTCTCAAAAAAAAAAAAAAAATAGAAAAAAGAAAAAAAAGAATAACGTTATTTAGTGTAGCCACCTCCATTAATTATCTCAGCTAGATCTTCTGGATAACTTGCTGAAGCTTCTACATCAGCACTTGGTGCTTCACCTTGCACTTTCATTCTGCAGCGATGGCTTCTTTCCTTACAACTCATGAACCAACCTTTCCTAGCTTCAACCTTTTTTCTACGACTTCTTCATCTCTCTCAGTCTTCATAAAACTGAAGAGAGTTAGAGCCTTATTCTCCATACGGCTTTGGATTAAGAGAATGTTGTGGCTGGTTTGACCTTTTATCCAGACCGCTAAAACCTTCTCTATATCAGCAATAAGGCTGGTTCACTTTCTTACCATTGGCGTGTTCGCCGGAGTAGCTTTAAATTTCCTTCAAGAACTTGTCCTTTGAACTCACAATTTGCCTAACTGGTTGGTGCAAGAGGCCTACCTTTCGGCCTGTTTTGGCTTTTGACATGCCTTCCTCACTAAGCTTAATCATTCCTGGTATTTTATTTAAAATGAGGGAGGTATGACTCCCTCTGAACACTTAGAGCCCATTGTAGAGTTATTAATTGGCCTAATTTCAATATTGTTGTCTGAGGGAGTAAGGAGGACTTGGGAGAGGGAGAGAGATAAGGAAATAGCCAGTGGGGGGAGGAGTCAGAACACATATATTGATCGATTAAGTTCACCACTTTACATGGGCGCAGTTTGTGCCCATGTTGTGCAGTTACAATCGTAACATCAAGGCTCACTATCACAGATCACCATAACAAACATCACAAAAAGGAAAAACATTTGAAAATATTAGAAATATGGTGAGGATTAACAAAATGTGACTGAGAGACCTAACATGAACAAGTGTTCTTGGGAAAATGGCACTCCCAGACTTGTTCCATGCAGGTTGTCAGAAAACCTTCAATTTATAAAAAAAAAAAAAAAAAAAAAAAAACCACACACAGTATCTGCAAGTCACAATAAAGGAAAACGAAAGAAAACAAGGTATGTCTGTACACAAACCTGTGATTTTATCCTAAAGGTGGGAAGGAGCTGAGATTTTAGGGATAGGAAATATGTTGAGAAGAGACCCTTTCACAGTAATCAAGTATTTCCTAGGAGAAAATATAAGGAACTGCCAGAGTATCAGAAGGGTTCCAACAGGAAAACAGAAACTTTGTCATTTAGACAAGAAGGATTAACACAGGAAATTAAAAGTTTATAAAACCAGAGAAGAGCTGGTGGGGAGGGAGGAGTGACAATCAGGACAGGGAAATGGTGTCCAGCATCCAGAAATCAGGAAGTACACGAATCACAAGGAATTACTGCTGATAATCTTAGCTGCGTGTAACTTCAGAATAGGCAATCTGCAGGGAGAAGGCCATGAAACATCTGGAAAAACCACAAATCTACCATTTGATGGAACCCTCGAGCCCATGTGTTCAGCTGAGGACCGGCAGCTTCTTTTTTCTTTTGCCTTAAAAATTTCACGAGTGCCTCCCATTGGAGACAATAATACTGAACAGGGCAATCTGCTTTTGTACTGATGGAGGCGTGTTTACTCTCTCCTGGAGCACATTCTCAGCAATTACTGTTCGTTCCTCCTGTCACAATGTCTCTTGATAATCCCCCAACGTAAAGACTATGTATTACAAGACTAATCACCACTGACATGCCTTAAATAACAAAGGAATCGGAAAGAACACAAATCAGTGTGTGTGTGTGTGTGTGTGTGTGTGTGTGTAAATACATCCATAATAAGTTAAGAGAGAAAGTACTAGTAGATATTCCATTCTTTTATTGTGCAACCAGTCACAAAGCCATTTTTGGGAGTCCATCATTTCTTTCTTCACTAATCATTTTGTATTCTTCCACTATTTTAGCTGGTCATGGTGATGTGACCCAAACTTTCATTCCTGAAGTGTCTGAGCCATTTATGAATCCATTGGTACTAAAATGCTGTGATTCTGTGGGGTGACTGGGTGCCTCAGTTGGTTAAGCGACCAACTTTGGCTCAGGTCATGATCTCACGGTTGGTGAGGTTGGGCACCAGATACAGCTTTGTGTTGACAGCTCAGAACCTGGAGCCTGCTTTGGATTGAGTCTCTCTCTCTGCCCCTCCTCTCTCTCTTGCACGCCCTCTCTCTCTCTGTCTCAAAAATAAACATTAAAAACAAATAAATAAAATTCTGTAATTCTCCATGAGTTCATTTCTGTACATGAAAGTGTTACTGAAAGCCTGCAAAATTTGCCAGTTTCCAAGTCACTCCTTCTTAATCCAAATGTATACCAGCAACCCTATTCCCTGTGGATAATCAGAATCAGTCACCCGAGCCAGTACAATAAATCCCTTATGTGCCTTTTGACAGAGTGGCTTGAGAAGTTCAATGTGGCCAGAGGATGTCAGCCTCAAAGAACATGAAATTGTTGTATCCTCTGGTGAAAACTCTGCCCTCATAGGAAGTAAGACCTCTATGCTACTAGAGCCCAGAATTGTGGAGATTAGAAATATTTTGTGAGTGATTTATTAGGTATAATAGAGAGGGGTGCCACTTCTCCTATCAGCACTTGTTTCCAGGACTGTGTTCTGGCTACGTGAAACAAGGGGTATAATACATCGGTCACTTGTTCCAAGTGTGTCGAATGTGCAAGGGCTGGCTGCCAAAGGTGTCTGGATAAGCTGCAGAGCCTTCTCTTTTTCTGCTACCCCAGTACAACTAATGCCAACTTAAAACATGTTCAGGTGTCCCTAATAGGAGTATTTTAAAGATTAGATAGTTAGCCAAAGGAATAAATTTGGACTAGCCTAATCTCACTGGTGATGCTGCAGGACAGGGAGGCATTTCTGTCTTAAGTGGCTTGATATGGGGGCCTTTTCACTAAATTCATTTTAATTCTCCATGGAAGAGAACTCTCCAGAAGCTCTAAGAAAAATTCCCCAAAATATAACTTCTTTTACCATCTGTTTTTCTTAGGAAACAAGAAATTAATAACACAGTTTCCTTGGCATCATGTTCTGAATTGTACAAATGCTACACTGGGAAAAGATCAGGGTTTTGTTTTTGATTCTTTGTAATTGTAAAAGGGTGTCTTGACACTGCTTACTGTATTTTTTTATTTTACATTTTGGAATAATCTTGTATTTTGGCCCTCGCCTCATTGATTTATTTCAACTTTAAAAATGTAGCAATATTTTGGTACATCAACAAAATGGATAATAATGCATCACACTAGTCTATGGGAGGTTTTTGATTAGAGTGTTTCAAAGACTTTTTCACTTATTTGTTTTTCCCTAGTAAAGTTTTATAAAAGATGTTTTACTCGAAGAGATTATTATAGGATATGACTTGTTAGTTCAAGTACACATGATTCTTGTGAATATCATCTATCTATCTATCTATCTATCATCTTGTTGATACATTTGTTTCATTAACAAGTTAGTAATAAAGGCCTAAATATACAACTGAAGGAATTAATAAACATCTCTGTTGGTTCTGATTTTCAGGAAGGAGGACAGAATCAATTAAATCAACTGCTGAGAGATAAAGAAGGGTTTGCCCATTGTATTAAATGGTACAAATGCCTCATGTCTTTGATGACCCATCTTTGAAGAAGCTCTCTGTCCTAGAGAAGGGCCAGTGATATCTTCAGCGCAACTAGTTAGGTCTTATAAGTTTTTCCAGTAGGATCAGAACTTAGGTTTTAGACTGATAAAGAGAGCCCCAATGGCAAATTTATAAAATTTACATTGCCTGAGTTACATAGAACTAAACTTACAAATTCTATTTGGTTTCTACTACATGATTAGATCTTTGTTGGCAATATCTAAAGATGAACTACTATACAACAATTGCATATGGTGATAGAATCTAATATTGTAATAGCAAATCCAGTCCACATTTAATATATACAGTGCCTGATTCTATTCAATTTGCAAACTATAAATTGATTTTATTTTCAAACCATTATTGTAAAAAGTGTTATTTGCTCAGTCTCTTAATGATGTTTCTTCTATACACTGTTCCTTAGAATATATTTTTACTGAAAGAAATCCTATATTTGAGCAAAATTGTATCTTGTAGTAATAATTACCATTCTCAAAATAATAGCTATTATTTACTCAGTGTGATACATATCATGCACTTGCCTAAGTACGCATGCTCCTTCCAACAATACTATGAGATATTATTAACAAGCACATATTACAAGTAAAGAACATGAGGCAAGATAAGTAAGTTGGGAAGGCCACACTGCAAATAAGTATTGGCATCCAAATTCAAATAAGGCCATCTGATTCCAATACTAAAGTCTTAACCACTGAACTCACTGCTTTTCCACAAATATCTCCTCTTTCCCCACCCCATAAGGCACCATTCTATCCTTAGCTTTGCTAAAATTTTTGAGAAAATGGCATGGCTACAAATAAAAACCAATATAACATACAGATTCTAGGTCAAATTTTCCAGAAGTAAAACTTTTTTATCTAGCAGAGATCGATGAATGAATGTGTAAGCCTTCTATACACCTAAATGTTATATTGTAAATAATATAAAAGATTTAGTCCATAATGCCTATTAAAAGCTATTACATATACACGTAGATCATGCATTAATACAAAGGACTTTAAATATTTGCTAATGAAAACTGAAGCCCATTAAACAGTGCACAGTGCATTGTTTTGATGCTAAACAAGATATTATACAAATAAAAGAATTTGTGTTTTTGCATTTCTTTTTGAAAGTCAATGAGCTTTAAAAGCAATATGCAGTTTAAGGCATTTTTGCATTTTTGTAGTCTTATTTCCTCCCAAACCCCCAGCATAAATTTCAAGCTTTAAGTAGGAATAGCCAGGCCAGTGCTGTGCTTTTAGGGGGAATGACTCAGTGGATCCCCCAAGAGTTCTAATTTCAGTGTGTTCTGATTGATTTAAAAGTCTTATAAGGCATTTGTTGACAGCCCTGTTACTGGAAAAAAAAAAAAAAACAACTCTTCTTTTTAAAACCATAGTACTAGACAATATTCGCCTTTGTGAAGATGTGATTATTTAAACAAACTTCTCCCCAGAGTTATGCCCTCTGCAAATGGGTTTTGCTAGTGCAAAAAAAATGTCCATAAGGGAAAAAAAAAAGCAGTGGACTGATTAAAAGGTCACACATATCTCTTTTTAAAAAAGCAAATACAATCTCTGTTTCAATTTACCATGGACAACTTCAAATTACCTTGTCGATTTTTCTAATTTATTTACTAACATGGAGTCAACTCCAGATTTACTTACTGGTGGGACCATGCCATAGTTTCATTCATTTCTCATTAAGCATGCTGCTGAATAGAAATGCCTCAGTCACTCACAAAAAAGGACACCAGTGATGGAATTCTTAAACAAATTGAATATAGTATGGTTTGAAATACACTGAAACGTTATTTGATACTACAAATATGCTATAAGACATATAAACAAATATATGCTTCTTAATATATGTAAAAATTTTCATATTGTTGGTTAATTTAGTCTTTTTACTTTTTGAGCATGCCTTAATATTTATTTATCCTTTGTGTACAGGTGCCACTGCATGAATACATCACGTTCCATGTGTTTATGTATACAGACAGCATATGGAAGTTATAATGAGTTTGATTCTATTCTATTGTCACTGTAACTCCCCTTGATTGCCACCAAATATCTCAAAGATGAATGTTTTAGTCATAGAATGAACTATGTGAACAATAGTGTATTTCTAATTGTTCACCTTTGATATCATCTATTAAGCCTGAAAGGTTATATCAACCCTGACCTTCTGGTTCACCTTCTATTAACAGTTACAGGTCATTTAATCCAGCTGCTTTGCATAAGTTACCACCAGATGGCATTCTCGTGTCTTTGATCTTGCACAATTATTTCTGAACTATGAACTATTTTATTTCACGAGGTTCTTAGTAACAAAAACCTATCTGCATCATCTTTTTCATTACGAGGAAGAGGCAACATATATATCAACATGCTTAAAGAGACATGACTTCTAGTTCTGTTTATTTTATCTACTTTGGGCAAATTCTTTTACTTCTGTGTGCATTTGCATTATCATAGGAAAATAAAGAATATTGGACTAGCTGGTCAATCTAAACACATATTATCAAGCAGCTGTTCTGCCCATGGTACTGTGCTAAATATACTGGAGAATATAGAGGTAAATTGCCAATACCTTTAACTACTTTCAATTAGAATATAAATATTCAGTAGAGCTCTTGATCTGATTTTCATTTAACATAAGTTGCCATATTAACTGTTGTTTTCCATGCTGTTTGTAAGTAGCAGGCAAATTATAAAGGGTCCAATATGGCATGCCAAGAAGTTTATGCTTTATTATATATTATATAAAATTAATTTCCTAAATTGATTTTGTATGATATAATCCATGCAAATTTAACATTTTGTTGTTGTTGTTGTTGTTAATTGGCTGGTTGGCTTTTGGCTGATTAGTGTTAATGAAGCAGGGAATTACATGATCAAATTTATGCTTTATAAAGATAAATTTGGAATGAAGAAAGCATATACCAAGGATAGAGAGAGCAATAAAATGACGAGAGTAAGTCAAGAGAAAGAAATAATAAATGGCTGACATGGGGATACATAACCCTCTTTCTAAGAGAAGGGGTCATTTTGAAACATAACTGAGAAAAAGCATGGATGGGAGGCAGAATGAAAAGTGGTTTTGAAGCACCTACTATCTACCTGTTAGTCATTATCAGAGGAGAAATAAAGGAAAATATGAAAACAAGGTTTCAGTGAAATGTAAAGGATTTGACAGACATATTGAGCATAAAGATTTGTGGTACAGCTGGCTGAAAATATTAACAATTTGATATGGATCTCAAGAAAGAGGTGAGGGCTACAGATCATAGGTAAAAAATCTTATTAAATATGTTTAGCAAAATTAGTGATAAACTTTTCTCCCTTTTTTCATCCCCCCGATATAGTTTATCAATACCACAAAGATTATTTGAAATTTAATAACACGATCATGTTAACCAAAAATAATGTGCCAACTGTTACAGCTTTCAGATCCAGATACTAAAATAATATACTCTAGATGAAAAATAAGGATCTTTACTTCTATTTTTCGTTCAAAGAAACTATGTATATGTTAATTGTTTTGTTAAAAGTAAATGGAAATATTTGCTCTTATATTCAATTTCACATTATTTATTGGGCTTTGCTCTTAAATGAACAGAAATAGGGGTGCCTGGGTGGCTCAGTCAGTAGAGCGTCCGGCTTTGGCTCAGGTCATGATCTCACCGTTCGTGAGTTTGAGCCCTGCATTGGGTCTAGAGCCTGCTTCAGATTCTGTGTCCCCCTCTCTCTCTGCCCCACCCCTGCTTGTGCTCTGTCTCTCTCTGTCTTTCAAAAATGAATAAACATAAAAATTTTTTTAAATGAACAGAGATAATGTTTTGGGTATAGGGAATAATACTGTTTCATGTGGGATCTATATTATTTGCAAAGTGTTGCAATAATATATGTTGGGTTCTGGACAGAACTACGAGACAAAGATGTTTCTGCTTTTCCCAGTAACACATGAAATTCTTTAGTTTTTTTTTTTTTTTCTTGGTATCAGCCCTATATTTTAGAAAATTCCAATTAAGCCTTTTCTTCTAATTTATAAGCAGATGAAAATACCGAATTTCCCTAAAGATTTAAACTTTTTTCTATCCTCAGAATGCATTTATTAGTGGTTCAACATAGTATCTTACTTTCCTACATGATTTAAAATAAGAGCTAGTCCAAATAGAAGTAATACAAGTGACATTTCAGCAAGTTCTGTGCTGTTGAAATGAACTAAGAAATGAGAATTTTAATGGGAAAAAATGTCCTTTAGAAATACACCCATGAGTTCCTTTTTTATATTTGCTTACTAGGAAAGATTTAAAGGATTGTTGAATGAATGTAGGGAGAACATTTTCATTTATAAGAAAAAATTAAAAAAAAATCCTGTTCATGATTTCATATAAAATTAATATACAGTTCTTTGAAGTTTAAATAAATATATCCAAATTACAAGACAAAGAAAATATTCCAAGAAGCAATTTCTACATCAAGAAAAGTTACTTCTTCCCAAAACTTCACGAGCTTATACTTTGAGTAAAAGAAATTGGACGTATTTTTACTTTTCTCTCTGTCTCTATTTTTATTTTCTTTTTCTTTTTTTCCCCCTTTGACTCCATTAACATATTTCTCTTACATCCCAACCCTTACTTCTGGCAAACTACAAATTGTTCTCTGTACTATGAGCTTGTTGGTTTGTTTAGATTCCACATATAAGAGAAATCATATGGTATGTGCCTTTGTCTGACTTACTTCACTTGCCGTGTTGCCCTCAAAGTCCATTCATGTTGTTGCAAATGACAAGATTTCATTCTTTTTTAATGGCTAAATAATATTCCATTGCTGTGGGGGGGGGGGGGGCAATTTCTTTATCCATTCATCCCTCAAGGAACAACAACGCCCTTAACAACTTGCATTGCCTTTGTGTCTTGGCTATTGTAAATAATGTTTCAATGAACATGGATGTGTAGGTATCTTTTTAAGTTGGTGTTTCTGTTCCCTTCAGATGAACACCAAGAAGTGGAATTGCTGGATCATACTAGAGTTCTATTTTTAATTTTTTGAGAAACCTCCATAGTGTTTTTTCCATAGTTTGTTGATGGTTTAATCTGCTGTGCAGAAGCACACTAGCTCTGCCTCCTTCTGCCTTTACTTCTGAGCCTATACTAAAGAATTCTATACATTTGATATATGTAATGGTAGTTGTCTGAGGTATTACAGTGATTTTGAAGATTATGAATCGCTGGATACTGTTGCTCAGCAGTGATTCTTTTGAAAACATGAATTGTTAAAGTATGTAACAATAGCAAACAAAAGAATAGCAAAAGAAGTGAAAAAACAATTTGTGAAATATAGCCAAATTAATTATTTTTAATTATTAGGGAGGAAAATCTGTGCTGCTATACTTTTTTTTTTTAAATGTTTTTATTTTATTCTTGAGAGAGAGGGAGAGAGAGGGAGAGAGAGAGAGAGAATGAGCAGGGGAGGGGCAGAGAGAGAGGGAGACACAGAATCCAAAGCAGGCTCCAGGCTCTGAGCTGTCAGTACAGAGCCTGACGCGGGACTTGAACCAGGAGATCATGACCTGAGCCGAAGTCAGATGCTTAATCTACTGAGCCACCCAGGCGCCCCTGTGCTGCTGTACTTTTGAACATATTTCTTAATGTTTTATACGTTCAAAGCAATTAATTTAAATATATTTGCTGTGTATATTAGTAAGTCTGAAAATTAAAAGTCCTTCTCAAAAGAGTTAGCAAACAAATTTTCAGAAGAATATTTCAGACTCTGGGAAGCATAGTGGTTGGGGTTGGATCAAGAAGATAGCAGAGGAAGATCCCAAATAATATGTGAGGGAAAGACATTCTAGAACTCATTTATAAGATGAGCAAGGAAGAGAGATAGGAAATATCATGACTTTTTCAAGAAACAAAATATTGTTCATGAGTATAGCGAAGGTGGGGAATGGGGGGGATGAGGAAAGGAGGAAGACAGGGTTAAAAGGTGTCATCATGGAGAGCCTTTAATATTGGATTTTACTCAAAAGATAAATGGTAGGCACTAAATGTAAGATGAAGGAAAGATAATAGGGCAGATTTACACTTCAGATATTTACCCCTCTGTCCCTCCCCTGCTCACACACGCACTTGTGTGTGTGTGTGTGTTCTCTCTCTCTCTCTCTCTCTCTCTCTCTCTCTCTCTTTCTCTCTCTCTCTCTCCCTCCCTCCCTCCCTCCCTCCCTCTAAAAAGATAAAAAGAATGAAATCTTGTCATTTGCAGCAACATAAATGGAGTATAGAGTATAATGCTAAGTGAAATAAGTCAGTCAGAGAAGACAGATAACGATGTGATTTCACTCATATGTGGAATTTAAGAAACAAAACAAATGAACAAGGAGAAAAAGAGACAAACCAAACAAGTCTCCTAACTACAGAGAACAGACGGTTACCAGAGGAGAGGTGGGTGGGGGGACGGGTGAACTAGGTGAAGGAGATTAAGCAGTGCATGTATCTTGATGAGCACTGAGTAATATATGGGATTGTTGAATCACTATATTGCACACCTGAAAATAATAGAACACTATATGTTAACCATACTGGAATTCAAAACAAAACAAAACAAAACACATTGTTGTCCAAAGATAAACACACACACACACACACACACACACACACACACACAACAAAGGCTTTACTATGAGGAAGTACCTATTTGCTGGCTTTTTCTCCATGTTGCCTGTTCCCATTTTCTATTTCACATTTTCATTGGTAAACCTTTGTTAGTTTATGTCAGATCTTTTCTTTGTGTCTGGACCCTAACCTATTGTCCTTTATTTCTAATGGACAGATTCCCCGGACATATTTTTCAGATGCTCACTGAACATCAGGAACTATTGCAAGCCTCAGCCAGTGCCACTAGTGAATAACTTTGGGATGGAAACTAGTGTAGAGTCTAGCATTCTCTATTGTCTATAGAGTGATTTGGATCACTAACTCTTCTTTAAAGTATTTTGGATTTTTTATGCCTGTGAGCCCTCGTCATACTGCTGTCATTTCCCTTACTCTTCCCCTCAGTTTTCTTTGATGGAAAACATCTCTATGCGATCAATGATTGTACTAGAAAGGAGTTCTCATCTCTGTCTATCCTCTACCAGAGAAGGAGGATTCAGGAACACAGATTTACTCTGTGAGAAAAAAAAATCACACACATTAAACAATGCAACACAAAACATTGACTATGTGACTTTAATCCACGTTATTCCACACTGGGGAGCTTAATAGCAATTAAATTGTCTAGAAGCAAAGTACTCTTGCAGTAAATACGGATATACATACATCCATATTTTGGTCAGAAATTAAAGTCAAATGAAACAATACTTGGAGGGGTAGAACAAAGGCCTTTCTCTAAGTCTTGGCTCAGAAATCAGTGTTCTACTGTGTATTTCTTTTCATATCTTCTAGGAACTTGAAGTGGGTAAGTTACGTATTTTGACAGTGAAATGTATATATTCATGAAATATCAACAAGTTGCTGCCACAAATAAAGACGTCTCTGCAACTCACACCTGGGAAAATTTACAGATGAGGGGGCCATGCTGCCAATTTTTTTAAAAATCAGCATCTTTACTAGTGACATAACTATCATACAGTAGACATTAAGTGGTGAAAGCAAAACCCTGAGAAAGCATTTTTGCTGCTCTCCATGGCCCCAGGGGTAGAAAGGCTGATTTCCTTTGATAGTCGGCCACTTTACTATGGCCAAGGGACAATTTAATGCAAAAGGACAAGCAGCGCCAGAGAGACAGAACTTCTGTTCTAAGTTGGGAGATCAGTCTTTCTAATGGCACAGCAAACTGCAGTCATTAAGAACTCTGGAATTAGAACTGGGGGGTTTAAATCCCAACTCAACCACTTACCAGACTTGTGACCTTGGGCAAGATAGTGAACCTTTAAAACAACTGCAAAATGTAAATAATGCCCTAGCTTGCAAACCTTTTGTAAAGACTAAGAGAGGTCAGGATTAATAGACAATTAATTAGGACCTACCTCATTGGAATATAAAATAAATGGTAGAATGGTCTTAGACAATCACTCGCCATAGGAAACTTTGGGATTCCTCAAGTAAATATAAAATAAGGAGAAGAAAATGTGCAGCAAAAAACTGGAGCCCAGGTTATCAAGCTGTATATGAATAAAGAATAGGAAATGAAAGTACAAAAGCAAATTAGGCTTATAAGAATTTACAGCAAAAGACAACAATGTCTTAGAAATGATACTATAATAATTTGACATTCAGCCTTCTGCAGAGGGAGGGTGGTTATTTATGGCAGCAGAAATGCATAAAAGCAGTATAAAACAATATCAAATAGGACAGTGAACCAAATAAAACAGAACTGAGATATGAGGGTGATACATCAATCTAGTCAGGCCAAAAAACGACCAACAAATCCTGAGAAAAGAATAGATGGGTGGTTAGAGACATGGACACTAAAACCACATGGCCCATGTCCAAATTGTGACCTGGCTGTTTACTAGTTTTGTGGTCAGGTACAAGTTACTTAACCTCTCTGTGCCGTGGTTTCTTCATCTGTAAAAACTGATTAGTAACTACTTCCATCCTATTAGAAGTGTATGAAGTTTAAATTACAATTAATATAAGTAAATCACTAGATTCATGCTTATATCCACTAATTGCATTATGAAAATGTCTATTATTTTTTTAAAAATGCCCAATTGTACAGATATCTGAATCATTTGCATAGAATTACGCTTACGCATCTACTCATAATTTTAACAATATCAATTTAAATCTTTTTCATAAACTACCTTTCTATTTAATGTCCACTTAATGAAGCTATTTATTCTCCCTCCGCTAGATTATTAGATCTTGGGGTTCACTGAGCCGGGCTTTTGTATCTCTGAATCCTTATTAAAGTAGTTCCCAAGCTTGACTGTACATTAGAATCCTTAAGGAAGCTTAAGAAGGCTAATTTCTGCACCCACTTTAGATGAATAAACTCAGATTACCTGGAGGAAGAAATATATTATTACAGTAACCCAGGTGATTTTAATGTGCAGTCATGAGTAAGAACCTAGTGTTTTGCAAAAGTATTGATATATATTTTTTTATTTATGTCCTTTTATCTTTCAACCAAAACTTAAGTGATTTGCAAAGATCAACCTATCTATCTTTATCTCTTTCTCTCTCTCTCTCTCTCTCTCTCTCTCTCTCTCTCTCTTTCTCTCTCCATCCACCCACCCACCCTCCCATCCATCCATCTATCTATCTACCTGACAGGAGAGTTTGATACCCAGGAAGCATTAATAAGTGCCTTTGATAAATACCATTCAAGATCCTGGAAAACAACCCATTTGATAAAACTAACAAACAGTACAGTTCCTCTGGGCTAGCAACAGCAGGAATCTGCTACCATTTTCTATACATTTCCCTTTTCTCTATTGTATCAATATATATACTTTTTCCCTTTCCACTACTTGGTGGTAAAACTTGTCAAGTGTTTGTTACTAATCTGCTATAAAACAAAGACTTTTCCCAGAATGCATATCAATTATGTCCTTAAATATACTGTTTAATTCACCTAGCATTTTTTTTTCTCATAGTGAGGCTTTGTCAATGAAAGTAGTAATACATTGATTTCATTCTTGCATCAAGTCATTATCTCATGTTGGACTTCTTAAACATGGTTTATGAACTAGTATTTGGAGCAGCACTGTACTAAATTCCTTACATGAGCATGATAATTGTTGAATATCTCCCATGTAAAAACAAAATACTCAAAAAACTCCCTTTGTCTTACATCTCCCCCCATCTATTATTCCTTTACAGAGTTGTCTATATTTGTTGCCTGTAATTCCTCTTTTACCAACCAGGCAAAGAGGCATTCCAATCATGTTTTGTCAAGGTCACTCATTCAAATCAATTTTCAGTCTTCATCTTTCTTGATTTCTCACTAGTGTCTGACAGGTAGGTCATCTGTGGCAACCTCTACTCTAAACTATTGATTCATATATCCCAGCAGCTACTCCATATGCCTATTTGGATATGAGTAGGCATCTCAAACCTACTATATAAAACAGAAGTTTATATATTCAAAACATAAGTTTTGAATTTTGTTGAACTTGCTCTTTCTGTAGTTTTCCTTCTTCTCACAGTTAAATTTCAAAATTTCCATCATCGATTAAAAACATGGTGCTAAATTGTAGATCTTATGAATACTATGGAAATATTAGGAAAGATCTGGATATCATTTCATAGGCTCTTATGAGGTATCCTATATCTATAATCTTCACCAGACATAATTGGCCAATGATATTTCTGATGAGTTGCATGTCAGACATTAAAATTTTAAATGAAATTTCACTTAATCAGATATTTTGGTTCATTTAATGAATTCTCATTTGAATTTTTCAGAGATAATAAAAGACATTTTTTTCTTTTGACTAGAATCCAAATTATATAAAAAGGTATTTTCTTGAAATTTTGGAAAAAGTATTTAACCAGATGAAGTTGTAAAGTGCTTCTATATATATATGCACATATATATACATACATGCATATATACATATGTTTATATACATATAATTTTGTTTTGTTTACACATAATTGGCATTCTCAGCCTTCCGTAGCTGATAATCTCCTGACTAAAATAAAAATATGTAACACTGATAACCTAGAAACCAATGCATAATATTTTAAAACTATTATTCTCATGTGTAACTGAACACTACAATGAATCAAAATTAAATTAGATTTCGACCAGAAGAAAGTTCTATATTAAAGATAAATAGTGAAGTGAAGGAGACAGTTTTATTAATAATAACTTAGCATAGAAGCACAGTTGTAAGTTTTCAAATTATTGCAAATATTATTGAAATACAAAGCAATCTATCTTTCAATTTTCTACATATTTCAGGTGCACTAAAAAAAAAGAAAGGAAAAGAAAATCTCAGCTCCTTCGAGTAAATCATATTTCAGGTTCAATGGGTGTTACCTTGCTCATTGTAAAATGTACTGAAAATGTGCACTTAACCAGTTCCAAAATATCCATCATTATTTTATTACTCAGTTATAATCTTGATCATTCATCATTTTAGGTATAAATATCAGAAGCCAAATTTATTGATTTGCATTTAATTTTTAGAAGGAACACAATTATTGAGAAAAGACTGGAAACCCAGAATTCAGTTATTTCCTACCTGAAACAGCCATTTGGCTCTCAGCAGCTTACTTGTATTCTCTGTGGTCCTGTTTTGTCATCTGTGAACTAGGGTTTTTAAATTGATGAATTAATTATAAAACTTATGTCACTCTAAATGTCAATGTTATATGATCATGTCTGAGAAAAATGGTGGCTGCCTTATTCTGAACCTCTCTTATAATACCCCTAAAAACTATAAAAATAACCGACGATGAAAACAAAACCATGCATGCCCTATATCTTCAGCATACTACACCCCCTGCTTGTTTCTAAGAAGAGAAAAACAAAACCCTACAGAGTCTACCTGCATGAGTGTGAATATAGAGCATAGGAGGGGAATATGGAGGTGGACTGAGAAAGTCGAGTAGAAGGCATAGAGGACATAACAAAGCAAAGACAAAATCATCCCATAAAGTCAAATATTAAGTGCCAAAATTAAACATGGTACTGAGACTGACTGTTGTAGTTCACAACAATAAGTAAATGCAGGGGATTTAAAATATATGGAGCTAGAATTAGCAGTCTCAGAGAGCATTAATTCTGAAGCTGATAAACATATATTTTGAAAGGGTAGTACTTATGGGAAATGAGGCAGTGAAGGAAGATAATAAAAAATGGGGAAAAATGAGGAATGCCAAAGAAACAAGAGAAAAACAAGACATGTCAACCTTTCTCTTACTCTCTTCAACATAACCTATTAAAAAAAAAAAAACTCTAAAGAGGAAAGAAGAGGGCATTCTCTTTTTTTTTATTTTTTCAATATATGAAGTTTATTGTCAAATTGGTTTCCATACAACACCCAGTGCTCATCCCAAAAGGTGAAGAGGGCATTCTCAAACAAGGAATGCTCTCCATAAAATGAATAGGAATAGGGAAAAGCCAACCATATTTATATGAAACTACTGTGATAAATAAGAAATGGGAGTCAACACGTTTCTGATGATAAAAATTTTCACCTGAAATACCATGGAGTTAAATAAAATTGTAATACAACACCCCAAGCTAAATTAAACATATTCCAACAAGCAACTAGGGATATAAAAATCTCCTTGAATCAGAAATATAAATTGGACTGTAAATGGACATAAAACAGATTATAATGAAACAAAAGATTTCACTGAGGAATGAGAAAGAAGAAAATGATAAAATTATGATACAAGTGAAGATAGATTATAAAGTGCCAAAGGGAGAAACATTCAAATATAATTTTTTCAAATATATGAAATAAAATGGGAAAAAGAAAAACCCAAGAGAATGAATAATGAGATAAAGAAGAAACAAAAAGGATCAGAGAAAGCAGCTGAAATAGAAGACGGGTAAGTAACATAAGTTAATGTAGTAACCCCAAAGAAGAAAATAAAAACAGTACAATAAAACTAATATTCACATGTATAATTTAAGAAAATTTCCTAAGATAAAAGAAGCCTCACAGGACACAAAATCAGTGCACAGATCTTTACAAATCTGTTGCATTTATGTACACAAATAATGAAGCAGCAGAAAGAGAAATTAAGGACTCAATCCCATTTACAACTGCACCAAAAATAATAAGAAATCGAGGAATAAACCCAACCAAAGAATTGGAAGACCTGTACTTATAAAACACTAATGGAAGAAATTAAAGATGACAAAAGAAATGGAAAGATATTCCATGCCCATTGATGGGAAAAACAAATATTGTTAAAATGTCAATAATAAACAAAGCAATCTATGCATTTACTGCAATTCTTAGCAAAATACCAACAGCATTTTTCAGAGCTAGGACAAACAATCCTAAAATTTGTATGGAACCACAAAAGACTCTGAATAGCCAAAGCAATCTTGAAAAAGGAAAGCAAAGTTGCAGGTATTACAATTCCAGACTTCAAGTTATATTACAAACTATAGTGATCAAAACAATACGGGACTGGCCCTGAAATACACACCTAGGTCAATAGAACAGAATAGAAAACCTAGAAGTGAACCCACAGTCACATGGGTGACAAAACAGAAAAGAATATCCAATGGGAAAAAGTCTCTTTAACAAATGATGTTGGAAAAACTGGACAGCAACATACAAAGGAATGAAACTGGGCCAGTTTCCTACACCATACACAAACATAAATTCAAAATGGATTAAAGACCTAAATGTGAAACAGGAAGCCATAAAAATCCTAGAGGAGAACACAGGCAGCAACTTCTTTGACGTCGGCCAGAACAATTTCTATCTTGATATGTCTCCTGAGGCAAGGGAAGTAAAAGCAAAAATAAACCCCTGGGACTTCATCAAAATAAAAAGCTTATGCACATGAAGAAAACAATCAACAAAACTAAAAGGCAACTTACAGAATGGGAGATGTTTTCTAATGACATACCTGATGAAGAGTTAGTATCCAAAATATATAGATAATTTGTAAAACTCAACACCCAAAGAATGAATAATCCAATTGAAAATGGGCAGAAAGCATGAATAGACATTTTTACAAAGAAGAAATACAGATGGCCAACAGACATATGAAAAGATGGTCAACGTCACTCATCATCAGGGAAATTCAAATCAAAACTACAATGAAATATCACCTCACACCTATCAGAATGGCCTAAAATCAATAACCTAAGAAACAACAGTTGTTGGCGAGGATGTGGAGAAAGGGGAACCCTCTGCACTGCTGGTGGGAATGCAAACTGATGCAGCCACTCTAGAAAACAGTATAGTTTCCTCAAAATGTTAGAAATAGAACTATCCTACTATCCAGAAATTGTACTGCTAGGTATTTACCCAAAGGATACAAAAATACTAATTCAAAGGCATACATGCACTTCAATGTTTACAGCACCATTATCTACAACCATCAAATTATGAAAACAGTCCAAGTGTCCAAAACTGATGAATGTATGAATAAATGGTATATGTGTGTGTTTGTATGTGTGTATGCATGTATATACATACATACAATGGAATATTACTCAGCCATTAGGAAGAATGAAATCGTGCCATTTGCAATGACATGGGTGGAGCTAGAGAGTATTATGCTAAGTGAAATAAGTCAGTCAGAGAAAGGCAAATACCATATGATTTCACTCATATATGGAACTTAAGAAACAAAACAAGTGAGCAAAGGGAAAGCGAGAGAGAGAGAGAGAGAGAGAGACAGACAGACAGACAGACAGAGGCAAAACAAGAAACAGACTCTTAACTCCCAACTATAGAGAATGAACCGATTGTTACCAAAGGGCAGATGGTGGGGGGATGGGTGAAAGAGGTGATGGTGATTAAGGAGTACACTTGCTGTGCTGAGCACTGGGTATTGTATGGAAGTGTTGAATCATTATACTGTACACCTGAAACTAATATTACATTGTATGTTAACTGGAATTTAAATCAACAACAACAACAACAGCAACAGAAGCTTCAAGTCTAGACTTGAATGGAAGTACTGGGTGCCAGAGAAAGTTGATCTGGTACAATCACCTCTGAGATAAATTCTAATGAATCTTTCAGTTAAACAAACAAGCAAAGTAAAACAAAATCCTTCAGGCTTCCAAGCCAAAAGTTGGAATAATTCACAAAGGGACAGGAATTAGATTTGTATTGGACTTGTCCAAAACAACATGCAAAGTAAAGTAACAGTATTTTTAAGAAACTTATAGGAATAAAATGCACTCACAGGATATAATGTCCACCTAGGATGTCTTCTGAGTAAAACAGGTATAAAAAAAACAGTCTTGAACATGATGAACTGTTATAATATTGTACACACACGTCCTAAAGAATTCACTAGGGTAGGATCTTTGTCTGAGAGATAACAAGGAGAATTTTGGAAAATAAGTGATCATGAGAAATTCATATTTTAATTTTAGAGCTAATATTAAAATAATGGTGGGACCATGAATAGAACAATAATATATCGCATTTTCTACCAAAGTAGGGAGAACACAACAACAACAACAACAACAACAAAGGGAGAAATTAGATTGAACTTCCCCAGAGAAGCAAGACAGTTTTACTTGCTACCTTTGTACCTAAGATGTTATGAGGCTACACCAATTACATCCATCTCCCTACACTCCATAACTCCTAGTCTGCTTACCGTAAACATTCTAAGCACACCTTGTTTTCTATTTAAAAGAAAATTGGGATCATCAGCTATGAAAATGGATACTTCTTGATTCTTCCCTCCACTCCATACCTATAAACACATTTGCATTTACACCCATTATTGCACATTTACTGCTGATATCTGTCAGCATGTCTGTCCCTGCTCATGACCGACCGTTCTCCATTTACGCATTTGACTTGATGCCTTATAATTTTCTCAAGGACATCTGGATGCATTGCTGAGTCTTCCAGTTACCTAACAGCCACCAAATCTACAAATATTTTTATTTCAGATGTGTATCACATCTCTGAACTGTGGAGGTTATTCTATAGCTTACCACCATACCTTCCAATCACCACATTTTAGCTGGAAATAATGACTTGTTCTTCAAATCTTCCCACTAGAGCCCCCATACCATACAACAAGATTGCTGAGTAAAAAGCTCAGATCTCTTTGTTGAATTCTAGTTGTATATTAACAGCTTCAATTTGATATCTTGCAATGAAATTAAATGGGTGAAGCCTAAATCTGTTTTACCTCCCTCCTTTCACATCTGCGTTTCTTTCCCTACACAATATTTCCTTAAAGTCACAGCTGTCCACTCCAACTCAAGCAGAAACCTGGACATTATCTTTGGCTGTCCCCTCTACTTCAACACTGCTCTCACAATATCTGTTTGGATTCTAGGGATGGTCAATTTTGTCTTTTAAGGGTGTCTTTTAAGTTGTCTTCTCAACTGCCCTTATGTTGGGTTTAGGCTGGATGATTAAAATAGTTTCTTAATTCACTTTTCCTCTCTGATTCCCATTCTATCAAATACCAAAGACAAGTCATAGAATATTACTGATGCCAAATTCTTTTTCTTTGGAACATAAATCATAAGCTTATAAACAGAAAACAAATTGTCTAAGATTTAGCTAATGAGAACTTAAACCATTCAGAAAGATATAATTTAGTTGTTTTCATTGACTTTTGCTATGTTGTTGTCTAAATCCCATCATCTAGTCTAGGTCCAAATCTCACTATAGAAGGCATATTTTATAGGGTGTCTTGCAATATTCCATCTTGTGGGATCTTGAACTTCTATCTGCATATCTAAAGGTGATCTTTCCTCAGATGGGAAAATTGCTTTAAAACACATTGTTTTAAACAGATTTGAGATATGGAAGCTTGACCAAAAATCCTATTATATATTCTTGAATGTTAGTGAACATTTAAATTAATATTAAAAAATTATGCATCAGTCCTAAAGCAATGAATATTATATTGTTTCATTACATTTCCCTCAGAAGTCTTTGTCTGCTAATTCTACATGACTGTTTGAGAAATATGCCCTTGGGTAAGAATCTTTATTTGATTCACTGGTGTAAAGACTGATGATAAGAATGTAATTTAATTTATTTCAAATCTCATCCTACATTTTTATTGACCTTCCAACCTGTTATGTAAAAGGATCCTAAACATAACTGTGGCTTTGGGTCTGATAATTTAGCACATGGACAGATTTTGCACATTTATTGGCATTTTATTTTTCCACTTTCATTTTCTTCTTTTAAGCTCAAAGAATCAGATTTTCAGAAGGTTATACATTTTTTTCTAATGAAATTTGGAAGATGCTATGCCCCAAAATATAAGACATGCAAATATCATGATCATGCAACATCTTTTTAAATATGTGCAAAAATTCAGAAAACTTTCCCAGGCTTTGTCAGGTTCTTTACTTAAGTAGAAGCAAGATGCAATTTCCCTTCCCACATAATTTCACAGCACACAAACCATGAAGAGGAAAAAAAATATGCCTGATGTAAACAGATATTGGCTGCCAGTGTAATTTTCTATTTTACACTTGATTTTACAGTATATGTGTTGTTTGAATTTGTATAAGTATATGAGTCATTTCATTCTGTTCAGGGCATCCATTAAATATATCTTAAATTCATATACAGATTGGCACTTAATAAATATTTGTTGCTGATGATGTTTTTATGAACCATAAAAATTGGCAGGAAATATAGACAACATGATTATTTGAAAAAGTATAAAGCAAGATATTTATAAAAAGATAATTTAATCCAAGTGTGTATTGTTTTTCAAAAAACATAAGAAAATAAATTTTCTTCCATCTGAGGAACTTCTTTGAAAATGCCCCAACTTGCTGACCACTATACTTGGCTTCACAATTGAATTAAAAGAGAGAGAAAATATTCTATTTCCTTATTGGTACCAGAAATATATCAAGCAGAAAATGATAATACTTTTATTTTGAGTGGTTTTTGCAAGTCAGTTTGAGTCAAAGTTTTTCCTCTGAAATAAACTTAATGTAGTCTGAAATGCTGTGAAGGCACAATCAAGTTGAATGACAGTTTGGGGTACTGGCCAGACTATGTTGTTTACTGATGCTCTCAGAATGTTGGAGCTTTCCTTCTGTCCTTCCTGCCTTCCTTCCTTTATTTATTTTTCTAGCCCGGAGAACAGCCATGGAAGTTGAGTAGTAGGCTAAATCATAAAACCATATTAAATAGATCAGTGGGAGTAACCACTTGAAGCTTTCAGATATACTTCTATTAATATAAAACACTATAATTTAAAAAATACTTAGGTATCTTTGGGAGAACTATCAGGTTCTAGTTTTAATTTTTAATTTTTTAATTAATAATTTTTCCTTTTTGGAGAAGTTTTTGGTTAACAGTAAATTTGAGCAGAAAATACAGAGAGTTCCCTTATATTCTCTACCTACACACACACACACACACACACCTCCCTCACTTTTGGTTCCTACAACATAATGGTACATTTGTTGCAACTGAAGAATGACAGACACATCATCTTCCAAAGTTTTTAATATACATTAGGGTTCGCTCTTGGTGTTGCACACTCTATGGGTCTTGACAAGGGTATAATAACATGTATTTACCATTGTAGTTCCATACAGAATAGATTTACTTCCCTAAAAATTCTCTGTATTATTCCTCTTCATCCCAACCTATGCCCTAACTCCTGGCCACCACCGATCTTTTTACTCCATAGTTCTGCCTCTTCCAGAATGTCATATAGTTGGAATCATACAATATCTTGCCTTTTTAGATTGGCCTTTTTCACTTAACTAATATGCATTTAAGTCTCCTCCATGTTTTTTCATGGTTTGATAGCTCATTTATTCTGGATATATCACAGATTATTTATTTATTCATCTACTGAATGGCCATCTTGGTTACTGCAACTTTTGGTAATTACAAATAAAACTACTATAAATATACATGTGCAGTATTTATGTGGACATAGGTTTTCAATTCATTTAGTTGAATACTAAGGAGTATTATTGCTAGATTGTATAACAAGAGCATGTTCAGTTTTATAAGAAACTGCCAGTTGTCTTCCATAGTTTTACCATTTTACACTCCCATCAGCAATTAAGAGTTCCTGTTGTTCCACATCCTCACCATCATTTGGTGCTGTAATTGGGATTTTAGCCATTCTGATAGGGGGGTAGTGGATGTTTTAATTTGCAATTCCCTGATTACATATGATGTGAAGCATATTTTCATTTGCTTATTTTCACTCTATATATCTTTTCTGGTGATGCGTCTGTTCATATCTTTTACTATTTTTAAATTAAGATGTTCATTACCTTATTGTTGAGTTTTAAGGACATTTTGTATATTTTGATTAACAGTGCTTTATCAGGTGTGGTTTTTTTTGCAAACATTTGGAGGTCCAATTGTTTCAGAACAATTTGTTGTAAAAACTATCTTTGGTCTATTGTATTACCTGTGCTGCTTTGCACAGATCAGTTGACTACCTACATGGGTCTATTTTCTGGGCTGTTTATTCCGTTCCATTGATCTATCTGTTTATTTTCAACAGTACCACACTGTCTTGATTATTGTGACTTTATAGTCAGGTAGTGTCAGTCCTCCTACTTTGTTCTTCTACAATACTTAGCTGGATATTTTGAGTTCTCTCACTCTCCATACAAACTTTTGAATCAGTTTGTTGATATCTACAAGATAACTTGTTCGAATTTGGACTGGTATTGTGGTGAATCTATACAACAAGTTGGGAAGACCTGACATCTTGAAAATATTGAGTCTCTGTATTCACGAACATGGGCTATCTCTCCATTTATTTAGTTCTTCTTTGATATCTTTCATCAGAATTTTATAATTTTTCTCATATAAGTATTATATAGATTCTGTTAGACTTCTACAAAAGTATACAATTTTAGGGGGTGTTAATATAAGTGGTAATGTGTTTTTAATTTCAAATTCTACTTGTTCACATTAAAATGTTCTTCTACTGATTTATTTGAAGACAAAATAAGTTTGCATTTCCCAGAATATGACAGAGAAGTTTTTGAATAATTCACATATTGTGAAATGATAAAATCTTTATATAAAATTATATGTAGCTGCATAATAGGTATGTATTCTATGTACGAATAATAGTGAAAATATAAGGCTTATTAAGACTTTGAATGCATTCTTTCATTAATTCTCACAACATTCCAGTAAAGTAAAAACTATCATTCTTCACATTTTATAGATGATTACAGAGGTATCAAAAGCTTAAGATACTTGCCAAATATCTCCAATGAGCAAGCAACAGAGCTTAATACATAGGCCAAGTTTGAGTCAAAGTCCATGTTTTTAACACCTGAATGATATCACCTTATTATTAAATGTGGGAAATGCCCTGATGATCATCTTTCATTTGGTATATTTTACCAAAATATTTCTATTGTTTCTTTCAATAGATAGCCTTGTTAAAAATTTTATACATGCTCCAATTCCTCTTATGTTATTGTTAAAACTCTATATGAAATGAATATACTGTAGGAGTTAAATATTTAAATTCCGTAAACATTCTTGATATTTACAATAAGGAAGGATATACACAGTAGCACTGAAATGTATTTCTTGGCCAAAAAAAAAAAAGGATTCTGCAGGTTTTGACTACTATGAACATTTCCATCTCTATATATATCTCCTTACTATACCTTTTTTATTTATTGTCACCAAGTTGTGTCTGAGTCCTCTTTTTCCTTTTTTGGAAAGAACTCTTTAATCCCCACTTTGTCTTTTCCTTTCCCTCTTAGAAGTTATCCCCTTAGCCTAGTTCTCCATCATCTTGTTTAGATCACTACAACAGTTAGGCTATGTGATTTTATTCCAAAGTAGCCTGTACTCTTGAAGGCTATGTATCTATAATATTGATCTCAGTAGTAGCTCAACCAATGCTTTTCATTATTATGATGGCTGTGCTTGTGGCAAATTAGATTATTTAAAAATATTTACTCTCTTATCCCACTTTTCTTTTTGAAGAGGGGAGGGTAAGGGAGCAGAATCCTCTTACCTGCCTCAAATCTGGGTTTGCCAATGTCATTTGACTTGGTCAATGGACTTTAACAAGATGCTAGCAGAGTTTTTTAAATGTCTGTATTGTTGAATTTTTATTCTATGCATTTTTGAATTTATCAAAAGACCATATCTGGTTTAGTTCACTGGTCCCAGAAGAATTAATGATGCATGGAGTCAAACTCAGCCTAGATCAGCCCATATTCAGCCAACTTGCAAAAATAAAAAATAATTGTTTTGGAAAAAAAATGGTGTAAGCTACTGAGTTTGGGGGTGACTATAATCATCATTGTGTTCATCAAATGATACAGTACCACATTTAGAAATCAAGTCATTTATATAAAGATGTACCTCTTTGCACATAGTCATATTGGCCCTATTCCAAAATTCTGAATAAAAACTATCAAGATTTCTCAGTTGAGATAAACAAAAATAACTTTGGGATTTTATAAAATCAAGTGAAGAAAAACTGTGTTCTCTTCTGCCATTAAAAATCAAGTTCTGAAAATCTAAATAACTCACATTTCTCACATCTTACCTTCTGCTTATAGCAGATAAGAAATGACATTTTAGTCTCCAATGTTTCTTCTATTTGCATTGATTCTTCACATTGACTTAAATGCATTTTCCACATTTAAAATTAAGTGATTATTGGATTCATGGAGAAATGCAGTGTGAAGCTATGCAGCACAATGGAAAATGACCCTATCAGAAGCAATAGCTCAAGGTTCCATTTTGGTCTCAGGTACGATAGTGACAATGGGCCTCAATTTTCTTCTACTAGAAAAAAATGAGTATATTTGATTCAGTTTCCTCAAAAGTCTCTTCCACTTTGAATATTCTATGATTCAGTGTTTTTAAATAAATACTAGTGCTTGTCCTGAAAGAAAAATTGAGAAACGTATTTACTTGGAAGCTGGTGGAGTGATTATTTGCTCCCATAGGGAAAATGGGATTCATACAATGGCTCCTGTACCAAAGCATGACATGTTTTTCCTATATCTTCAGCATCTTCTAGCACTACTCGCAGGTACCTCTCTTTCCATTCTTGTCTTACATCCTGGAATTCTATCTGCTCCTCAAAAAGAACTTATCATCTGCACATGCTGGTCATGTTGCCCAGCTTCCAGCCTTCATAACTCCTAATACAGCCTCAGGTCTCAGTCTAAGTTACCATCTTTCTCCTCCTCCTTGAAGCCTGCATTAAATGTTTTGTCTCCAAGAAGCACATTCCGTTTTTCACTCTCAGCACTTATTATATTTGCAATTTCTTTCTTTTGTTAAGTGTCAGCCTTTGTCCCACCAAACTGAAGTCGGTGACTAATTCTCTTATTTTTTGCCATGTACCATGTCCTTTCCACAATGCCTGGCACATAGTCAAAACTCCATGAATATTTCAAAATTGACATTACTTTTGCTGTTCTACTGCCACTCATTCTCATTCTGGGGGTGTAGAAACAAAGGGCTTAGTTCTCACAGCAGATCGGGATAAACAAAGTCAAATTTGATATTTTATGAGCAGGAGAAGTTTTGCGAAGGAAACTGATATATTGAATGTAAATTAAAATAAAATTTAAAAATCCTTTAAGCTAACAAACAGCAAGAACAAAAATTATAAATCTTATTCTAACATAAAAGTATTCATAAATCATGCTTAAAAGCCCTCTTTATTCTGAGAAGCAGATTGATATGTTATCATGAAAATCCCACACAAAATAGGTGTGACTTTGCATTTTTTTTTTTAGAAAAGAGAAACCACTTTTTACAAGTTATAAGATTTCAACAAAGAAAATAAAAATGATATAAAAAGAAGAGATATCTCAAAAGACCAAGTTATGGGAAAATTCAAGCAGGCTCACTGGTTCAGTACTGACAGACCACTACCTGATAGTAAAGTATTAAATCTGGAGTAAATTCTGAGGGAGAGATTTATTCTGAATTTACACCAAAAACAGCCCACTAAAGTTATATCAGTTTACTACAGTGAATGGATATCGAGTATAATCTTCTTGGACAGTACAATGAATATATCAATATTTAATTTATCAGATAAGAGAATGTTAGAACTCAAAAGAAATGCAGAGATGATTTAGTCCAATCTCCTATTGTAAAGATATGCAAACTGTCCTTTCAGCAAATATTGAATCAGTAATGAACATGGCATGCCCTAGAGGCAAATAGTTATTTACATGAATAAATTTAAACTCCAATCTATTTGTACAAACATTGAAATATAACTTTATAACGCTCTAATATTATGTTAATATATGACAAATTATTTCCTAAGAAACTAGAAATTTCAGCTTTATTTTCAAAATAATTAAACATTGTTTTCATTATTGACAGTATGCTTTTTTTTTTTTTTAATTTTTTTACATTTACTTATTTTTGAGAGACAGAAAGACAGAGCACAAGTGGGGAGGGGCAGAGAGAGAAGGAGACAGAATCCGAAGCAGGCTCTGGGCTGTCAGCACAAAGCCCGACCCCACGCAGGGCTCAAACTCACAAACCATGAGATCATGACCTGAGCCGAAGTTGGACGCTCAACCAACTGAGCCACCCAGGCACCCCGACAGTATGCTTTTTAAAGAGAATATTAAATCATCATCTAAGCATGTTCTATAGGTGATTTTGACCTCATTAAATTGAATTGACTTGAGTTAAAAGACAGGATATGGAGAAATAGAAAACATTTGTAAAGTGAAATAATGATATACCTATGCTTTACAGAATTTTAGTTCATTAATCTGGTTTTCTATCCCTAGAAATCTAAGAAACATGGAAGATTTAGGAGATTCATAAATTCCAAAAAAGTCTTGAAAGATCTTTATTTACTATTATTAGTTTTCTGCTTTAAAACATATTTTTAGAATTAAAAATTTACAAATCAAGTATGAATAATATAGTAATTCTTTCACTTTGGGTTTACACTAATCTCAATGAGCTCTTTTGCAGAATACAATTTTATATATTTGCTGAGCCATTCATTTGAATTGTGATCAGCACTGTGGGGCAATGGACTATGCAGGATCTCTGTTTAAATGTACTGACTAAACGGACAAAAATGTACACACATAATTAATTATTTTACCAGATATTTCCCCAATCTCTAAATATATTATATGGGGAACAGTCTTTTTTAACCGACTCTAATCAGAAATACAGCAAGGCTTAATTTTGGCATTCTACAAATGGTAAATCTGGAGAAATATCCTAATAAGGAGATTTAAAAAACATATACAAATGGAGTACAAATGAAAAGAAAGCTCATATAAGTGGAGAAAAAGAAGGTTGTTTCCAGTTTCAATAAGCCTCAGTTTCCTACAAGAATAAGTCAAATTTTCTTAGTCATGTACTGCCAGAATTGAGAAACATGTGACTTATTACAATGAATTCTCACATGATACTACCTTGCATAAGCCTAAGAGTTTTTAAAAAAAAAATGAAGAGTGAATGCAATTATAAGCATTTCGTGTGTTGTTTGGTTATAAATTTTTGTTATCATAATCTCTATTATATCACTGACACTGTTGTTTGCAATAGATGTGACCTACAAAAAAATTTTGCAAAGTATACTAACCACATCAGCACTCAAAAAAATATATTCTGAGAATATATCATTCTTTTCTACTTAAAATGATTATAAATAAAACATTATGTTTGCCTTGTTGTCAAAAATTGTTGCTGTAAGTGATAAATCACTAAATTATACTCAGATACGATACCGTATGTTAACTAACTGGAATTTAAATAAAACCTGAGAAACTTGTTGAAACATTTCACTTATAATGTTTTTCTCATCTCTCTGAAAAAAAATACCATTAAAAATAGCACGGCTTATGTTAGTGTTCATTTTGAAAAATAATTTGATAATTTTATGTATTTTGTTTATTTTAATTAATTAATTAATTTCCAAGTTAGCATACAGTGCCACAATGATTTCAGAAGTAGATTCCTTAAGGCCCCTTACCCACTTCGCCCATCCCCCCTCCCACAACCGCTCCAGCAAACCTGTTTGTTCTATTTAAGAGTCTCTTATGTTTTGTCCTCCTCCCTGTTTTTATATTATTTCTGCTTCTTTTCCCTTATGTTCATCTGTTTTGTATCTTAAATTTCTCCTATGAGTGAAGACATATATTTGTCTTTCTCTAATTTTGCTTAGCATAATATCCTCTAGTTCCATCCACATAGGTGCAAATGGCTATTTTATTTCAGTTTTTAAAGGACATTTTTTAAGTTAACTTATTTATTTTGAGAGAGATAGAGAAAGAGCACAAGCAGGGGAGGGGCAGAGAGAAAGAAAGACAGAATCCCAAGCCGTCTCCATTCCATCAGTGCACAGCCCTATGCAGGGCTCAAACTCATGAACCCATGAGATCATGAACTGAGCTGGGATCAAGAGTCGGACGCTTACCGACTGTGCCACCCAGGCACCCCATACTTGATAATGTTGACACAGAAATTTGTTTACAGTGTCATGAAGGTATAATTGATAAACAATAAGCTGCCCAATGTAAATGGTACAGTTTGATGAATTTTAACATACATGAAACTAATGAAACTATCATCATAGTCAAGACAATGAACATCTCTATCATCCCCAGAGTCTAATTCTATTACCCACCCTTAGGAAGCCATCCTTCTTTTTACTTCAGTAACCAAAAAAAAGAAATAATCTGCCTTCCGTTACTATAAATTTTACTTAGCATTTTCTAGATTAAAAAAAAAAAATTTTAATGTTTCTTTTTATTTTCGAGAGACACAGAGACAGAATGCGAGTGCGTTAGGGGCAGAGAGAGGGAGACACAGAATCTGAAGCTGGCTCCAGGCTCTGAGCTGTCAGCACAGAGCCCGACACAGGGCTCGAACCAACAATCCATGAGATCATGACCTGAGCTGAAGTCAGACACTCAACTGAGTCACCAAGGCACCCCTCCAAATATTTTAAAAATGGTTATACCATTTTACTTTTCTACCAACAGTGTATGAGAGCTCCCTCTGCTCTACTTTCTCAAAGGCAATGCTTTTTAATCTTCCCCATTCTAGTGGCCATTTGGTATCTCCTCATGGTTTTAACTTGCAGAGCCTTAATAATAGTGATGGTGAGCAGTTTTGACAAGTTTTTTACCCATATCTGTCTGTCTGTCTATCTATCTATCTATCTATCTATCATCTCTTATCTTCATTGTTCAAGTGGTCAAAATTTTTAACTCATTTTAAATTGGATTATTCTATTCATTCTATTATTGAATTCTCAAAATTCATTATATATTCTGGATATAGGTCCCTTATACATATATATTTGCAATTATTTCCTTCTAGTCTGTAGTTTGATTTTATTCTTCATAAGCTCCTTTCGGTAACCAAATATTTTTAATTTTGATGAAGTTCAATTTATCAATTATTCTCTTCTTTAATGTCTTCTTGGCTTGGGATGCCATTACAACATACCATAAACTGGGTGACTTAAACAACATAAATGTTTTTCTCATAGTTTCAGAGATTAAGATTCCAAGACCACAGTGCCAGCATCATCAGGTTCTGGTGGGGAGTCTCATCCTGGCTTACATACAGCTGCTTCCTTCTCTCTGTGTGGTCACAAAGTCTTCTCTCTGCAAGTGCTTGGAAAGAGAGAGCCAGCTCTGCAATGTTTCTTCTTTAAGGATACTAATCTCATCATGAAGGTCTCATCCTCATGAGCTCATCTCAACCTAATCACCTCCCTAAAGCCCCACCTCTAAATACCATCATATTGGGGTTAGGCCTTTGGCATATAAGTTTTGTGAGGACACAAATATTTAGTCTATAACACATAGCATGCTTTTGGTCTACTCACAATAGTCACTCTAAACCAAGGTAATTTATGTTTTACTTCTATGTTTTCTTCCAAAAGTTTTATAGCTTAGCTTTTATATTTAGGTCTATAATCCGTTTCAAGTTAATTTTTGTATATTGTGTAAAAAATAAGGTTTAAAGTTTTGTTTTGTTTTATTTGTTTTGTTTTGCGTGTGACTATCCAACTGTTTCAGTTCCATTTATATATAAAATGATCTTGAAGCCAAAACAATTGTGAAAAAGAGCAAAGCTGGAGGTATCACAAACCCAGATATCAAGATATGTTACAAATTATAGTAATAAACAGTATGGTACAGGCACAAAAAGAGACACATAGATCAAGGAATAGTATAGACAGACCACAATTAAACCCACACTTATATGGTCAACTAATCTATGACAAAGAGGCAAGATTATACAATGCTAAAAAGATAGTCTTTTTTTAATAAATGGTGCAGGGAAAACGGAAGAGCTTGCAAAAGAATAAGACTGGACCACTTTCTTACACAATACAAAAAAATAAATGCAAAATGAATTAAAGACCTAAATGTGAGACCTCAAACTATAAAATTCCTAAAAGCAAGGGGTGCCTGGGTGGCTCAGTTGGTTAAGCGTCTGACTCTTGACTTTGGCTCAGGTCATGATCTTATGGTTTGTGGATTTGAGCCCTGCATTGGGCTCTACACGGACAGCAGAGAGCCTGCTTGGGATTCCATCTCTCCCTCTCCCTTTGCTCCTTCTCTGCTCTCTCTCTGGCACTCTCTCTTTCTCAAAATAAGTTAAATAAACATTTTTAAAAAACTCCTACAAGCAAACACAGCAGTAATCTCTTAGTGACATATTTAAGGATATATCTCTTCAGGAAAGGGAAACAAAAACAAAAATAATGTATTGGGAGGATATCAAAAGTAAAAACATTTTGCACAGCAAAGGAAATCATCAACAGAAATAAAAGGCAACTTGCTCAATGGGAGAAGATATTTGTAAGTAATATATCTGCTAAGGGGTTAATACCCAAAATATATAAAGAATCTATACAACTCAACACCAAAATACAAACAAGCAATCCCATTAAAAAACGGGTAGAGGGAGATCCTGGGAAGATGGCGGTGTAGGAGGACGGTGGGCTCACCACACGTACTGTTGATCACTTAGATTCCATCTACACCTGCCTATATAACCCAGAAAACCACCAGAAGACTAGCAGAACGGAGTCTCCGGAGCCAAGCACAGACAAGAGGCCCACGGAAGAGGGTAGGAAGGGCGGAGAGGCTGTGTGTGCTACAAGGACTGGAGGGAGGGAGTCAGGGTGGAGGGGCGGCCCTCTGGCCAAGCAGAGCCCCCGAGTCTGGCTGGCAAAAGCAGAGGGGCTGGACAGAGTGTGTTCCGACAGCAAGAGGGACTTGACATCTGGAAGGTTATAAGCTAACAGCTCTGCTCAAAGAACGGGAGGGATGGAGGACAACGGGAGGGAGAGTTGTTGAGCCCCGGATGACAGAGCTCAACTTGGCGGGGAACAAAGGCGCTCGCCAGCGCCATCTCCCTCACCCATCCCCCCGCCAAAATCCCAAAGGGAACCAGTTCCTGCCAGGGAACTTGCTTGCACCGCACAAACACCCAAAGCTGTGCTTTTGCGGATCCATCCCTCCTGCGGGTCTGACTCCCTCCTGGTGCCGCAGGGCCCCTCCCGAAGCAGATCTCTAAAGGAAAAGTGAGCTGAGCCTACCCCTCCCGCCCCTGTGCACCCTGCCGATCCACCCCAGCTAATACGCCAGAACCCAATACCACAAGCCTGGCAATGTGCAAGTAGCCCAGACGGACCACGCCACCCCACAGTGAATCCCGCCCCTAGGAGAGGGGAAGAGAAGGTACACACCAGTCTGACTGTGGCCCCAGCGCTGGGCTGGGGGCAGACATCAGGTCTGACGGCGGCCCCGCCCACCAACGCAAGTTATTCAAGACAGTACAGGGGAAGTGCCCCGCAGTTCTGCACCACTCCAGGGACTATCCAAAATGACGAAACAGAAGAATTCACCTCAGAAAAACGTCCAGGAAATAACAACAGCTAACGAACTGATCAAAAATGATTTAAACAATATAACAGAAAGTGAATTTAGAATAATAGTCATAAAATTAATCGCTGGGCTTGAAAACAGTATAAAGGACAGCAGAGAATCTCTTGCTACAGAGATCAAGGGACTAAGGAACAGCCAGAAAGAGTTAAAAAATGCTATCAATGAGTTGAAAAATAAAATGGAGACAACTACGGCTCGGATTGAAGAGGCAGAGGAGAGAATAGGTGAACTAGAAGATAAAATTATGGAAAAAGAAGAAGCTGAGAAAAAGAGAGAGAAAAAAATCCAGTGTATGAGGGGAAAATTAGAGAACTAAGTGATGCGCTGAAGAGAAATAATCTACGTATAATTGGTATTCCAAAGGAGGAAGAGAGAGGGAAAGGTGCTGAAGGTGTATTTGAAGAAATAATAGCTGAGAACTTCCCGGATATGGGGAAGGAAAAAGGCACTGAAATCCAAGAGGCACAGAGAACTCCCTTCAGACATAACTTGAATCAATCTTCTGCACGATATACCATAGTGAAACTGGCAAAATACAAGGATAAAGAGAAAATTCTGAGCAGCTAGAGATAAACGTGCTTTAACATATAAAGGGAGACTGATAAGACTCATGACAGATCTCTCTACTGAAACTTGGCAGGCCAGAAAGGAATGGCAGGAGATCTTCAATGTGTTGAACAGAAAAAATATGCAGCCGAGAATCCTTTATCCAGCAAGTCTGTCATTTAGAATAGAAGGAGAGATAAAGGTCTTCCCAAACAAACAAAAACTGAAGGAATTTGTCACCACTAAACCAGCCCTACAAGAGATCCTAAGGGGGATCCTGTGAGACAAAGTACCAGAGACATCGCTACAAGCATGAAACCTACAGACATCACAATGACTCTAAACCCATATCTTTCTATAATAACACTGAATGTAAATGGATTAAATGCGCCAACCAAAAGACATAGGGTATCAGAATGGATAAAAAAACAAGACCCATCTATTTGCTGTCTACAAGAGACTCATTTTAGACCAGAGTACACCTTCAGATTGAGAGGATGAGGGGATGGAGAACTATTTATCATACCACTGGAAGTCAAAAGAAAGCTGGAGTAGCCATACTTATATCAGGCAAACTAGACTTTAAATTAAAGGCTGTAACAAGAGATGAAGAAGGGCATTATATAATAATCACAGGGTCTATCCATCAGGAAGAGCTAACAATTATAAATGTCTATGTGCTGAATAAGGAGCCCCCAAATATATAAAACAATTACTCACAAACATAAGCAACCTTATTGATAAGAATGTGGTAATTGCAGGGGACTTTAACACTCCACTTACAGAAATGGATAGATCATCTAGACACATGATCAATAAAGAAACAAGGGCCCTGAATGATACACTGGATCAGATGGACTTGACAGACCTATTTAGAACTCTGCATCCCAAAGCAACAGAATATACTTTCTTCTCGAGTGCACATGGAACATTCTCCAAGATAGATCACATACTGGGTCACAAAACAGCCCTTCATAAGTATACAAGAATTGAAATCATACCATGCATACTTTCAGACCACAATGCTATGAAGCTTGAAATCAACCACAGAAATAGTCTGGAAAACCTCCAAAAGCATGGAGGTTAAAGAACACCCTACTAAAGAATGAATGGGTCAACCAGGCAATTAGAGAAGAAATTTAAAAATATATGGAAACAAATGAAAATGAAAATACAACAATCCAAATGCTTTGAGATGCAGCGAAGGCAGTCCTGAGAGGAAAATACGTTGCAATCCAGGCCCATCTCAAGAAACAAGAAAAATCCCAAATACAAAATCTAACAACACACCTAAAGGAAATAGAAGCAGAACAGCGAAGACACCCCAAACCCAGCAAAAGAAGAGAAATAATAAAGATCAGAACAGAAATAAACAATACAGAATCTAAAAGAACTGTAGAGCAGATCAATGAAACCAAGAGTTGGTTTTTTTGAAAAAATAAACAAAATTGATAAAGCTCTAGCCAGGCTTCTCAAAAAGAAAAGGGAGATGACCCAAATAGATAAAATCATGAATGAAAATGGAATTATTACAACCAATCCCTCAGAGATACAAGCAATTATCAGGGAATACTATGAAAAATTATATGCCAACAAAGTGGACAAACTGGAAGAAATGGACAAATTCCTAAACACCCACACTCTTCCAAAACTCAATCAGGAGGAAATAGAAAGCTTGAACAGACCCAAAACCAGTGAAGCAATTGAATCAGTCATCAAAAATCTCCCAACAAATAAGAGTCCAGGACCAGATGGCTTCCCAGGGGAATTCTACCAGACGTTTAAAGCAAAGATAATACCTATCCTTCTCAAGTTATTCCAAAAAATAGAAAGGGAAGGCAAACTTCCAGACTCATTCTATGGAGCCAGGATTACTTTGATTCCTAAACCAGACAGAGACCCAGTAAAAAAAGAGAACTACATGCCAATATCCCTGATGAATATGGATGCAAAAATTCTCAATAAGATACTAGCAAATCGAATTCAACAGCATATAAAAAGAATTATTCACCATGATCAAGTGGGATTCATTCCTGGGATGCAGGGTTGGTTCAACATTCGCAAATCAATCAACGTGATACATCACATTAATAAAAGAAAAGATAAGAACCATATGATCCTGTCAATTGATGCAGAAAAGGCTTTTGACAAAATTCAGCAAGCTTTCTTAATAAAAACCCTCGAGAAGTCGGGACAGAAGGAACATACTTAAAGATCATAAAAGCCATTTATAAAAAGCCCACAGCTAACGCCATCCTCAATGGGGAAAAACTGACAGCTTTCCCCTGAGATCAGGAACACGACAGGGATGTCCACTCTCACCGCTGTTGTTTAACATAGTGTTGGAAGTTCTAGCGTCAGCAATCAGACAACAAAAGGAAATCAAAGGCATCAAAATTGACAAAGATGAAGTCAAGTTTCGCTTTTTGCAGATGACATGATATTATACATGGAAAATCCGATAGACTCCACCAAAAGTCTGCTAGAACTGATACATGAATTCAGCAAAGTTGCAGGATACAAAATCAATGTACAGAAATCAGTTGCATTCTTATACACTAACAATGAAGGAACAGAAAGACAAATAAAGAAACTGATCCCATTCACAATTGCACCAAGAAGCATCAAATACCTAGGAATAAATCTAACCAAAGATGTAAAAGATCTGTATGCTGAAAACTATAGAAAGCTTATGAAGGAAATTGAAGAAGATATAAAGAAATGGAAAAACATTCCGTGCTCATGGATTGGAAGAATAAATATTGTCAAAATGTCAATACTACCCAAAGCTATCTACACATTCAATGCAATCCCAATCAAAATTGTACCAGCATTCCTCTCGAAACTAGAACAAGCAATCCTAAAATTCATATGGAACCACAAAAGGCCCCAAATAGCCAAAGTAATTTTGAAGAAGAAGGCCAAAGCAGGAGGCATCACAATCCCAGACTTTAGCCTCTACTACAAAGCTGTCATCATCAAGACAGCATGGTATTGGCACAAAAACAGACACATAGACCAATGGAATAGAATAGAAACCCCAGAACTAGACCCGCAAACGTATGGCCAACTAGTCTTTGACAAAGCAGGAAAGAATATCCAAAGGAAAAAGGACAGTCTCTTTAACAAATGGTGCTGGGAGAACTGGACAGCAACATGCAGAAGATTGAAACTAGACCACTTTCTCACACCATTCACAAAAATAAACTCAACATGGAAAAAGGACCTGAATGTGAGACAGGAAACCATCCAAACACTAGAGGAGAATGCAGGAAAAGACCTCTCTGACCTCAGCCACAGCAATTTCTTACTTGACACATCCCCAAAGGCAAGGGAATTAAAAGCAAACATGAACTACTGGGACCTTATGAAGATAAAAAGCTTCTGCACACAAAGGAAACAACCAACAAAACTAAAAGGCAACCAACGGAATGGGAAAAGATATTTGCAAATGACATATTGGACAAAGGGCTAGGATCCAAAATCTATCAAGAGCTCACCAAACTCCACACCTGAAAAACAAATAACCCAGTGAAGAAATGGGCAGAAAACATGAATAGACACTTCTCTAAAGAAGACATCCAGATGGCCTACAGGCACATGTAAAGATGCTCAACGTCGCTCCTCATCAGGGAAATACAAATCAAAACCACATTCAGATATCACCTCACACCAGTCAGAGTGGCCAAAATGAACAAATCAGGAGACTACAGATGCTGGAGAGGATGTGGAGTAACGGGAACCCTCTTGCACTGTTGGTGGGAATGCAAATTGGTGCAGCCACTCTGGAAAGCAGTGTGGAGGTTCCTCAAAAAGTTAAAAATAGACCTACCCTATGACCCAGGAATAGCACTGCTAGGAATTTACCCAAGGGATACAGGAGTACTGATGCATAGGGGCACTTGTACCCCAATGTTTATAGCAGCACTCTCAACAATAGCCAAATTATGGCAAGAGCCTAAATGTCCATCAACTGATGAATGGATAAAGAAATTGTGGTTTATATACACAATGGAGTACTACGTGGCAATGAGAAAGAATGAAATATGGCCCTTTGTAGCAACATGGATGGAACTGGAGAGTGTGATGCTAAGTGACATAAGCCATACAGAAAAAGACAGATACCATATGTTTTCACTCTTATGTGGATCCTGAGAAACTTAATAGAAACCCATGGGGGAGGGGAAGGAAAAAAAAAAAAGAGGTTAGATTGGAAGAGAGCCAAAGCATAAGAGACTCTTAAAAACTGAGAACAAACTGAGGGTTGATGGGGGGTGGGAGGGAGGGGAGGGTGGGTGATGGGTATTGAGGAGGGCACTTTTTGGGATGAGCACTGGGTGTTGTATGGTAACCAATTTGACAATCAACTTCAAATATTGAAAAAAAAAAATGGGTAGAGGACCGGGGCGCCTGGGTGGCTCAGTCAGTTAAGCATCAGACTTTGGTTCAGGTCATGATCTCACTGCTCATGAGTTGGAGCCCGCGTCAAGCCCCATATCAGGCTATGTGCTGAGAGGCTGGAGCCTGGAGCCTACTTTGGATTCTGTGTCTCCCTCTCTCTCTGTCCCTCCCCTGTTCTCTCTCTCTCTCTCTCTCTCCTTCAAAAATAAATAAACATTAAAAAATAATGGGTAGAGGACCTAAATAGATATTTTTCCAAAGAAGATACATAGATGGCCCATAGACATATAAGAAGATATTCAACGTCACTAATCATCAGGGAAATGTCAATGTAAATCACAATGAAATATCTCATGCCAGTCAGAATGACTAGTATAAAAAATACAAGAAATAACAATTGTGAGTGATGATGTAGAGAAAAGAAAACTCTCATGCACTGTTGGTGGGAGTGTAAACTGATACAACTACTATGGAAAACAGTATGGTGGGGTTCTTCAAATAATTAAGAACAGAAATACTATATGATCCACTGCTGTGTATTTACCCTAAGAAAGCTCGAACACCAATTTGAAATGATATATGCACTCCTACATTTTTTGCAACGTTATTTGCAATAGACAACCCCAGTCAAGCACCCACCTTTAGATGAACAGATATAAAAGATGTGTATACATACACACACAGAGGAATATATCACATGAATAGATGAAATCTTGCCATGTGTGACAATATAGATGGACCTAGAGGGTATTATGATAAGTGAAATCAGTCAAAGACAAATGCCATATGATTTCACTTATATGTGGAATCTAAAACCAAACCAAACAAACAAACAAACAGATTCTTTTTTTTTTTTTTTTTTTTTTTATTTATTTATTTATTTTTGGGACAGAGAGAGACAGAGCATGAACGGGGGAGGGGCAGAGAGAGAGGGAGACACAGAATCGGAAACAGGCTCCAGGCTCCGAGCCATCAGCCCAGAGCCTGACGCGGGGCTCGAACTCAGGGACCGCGAGATCGTGACCTGGCTGAAGTCGGACGCTTAACTGACTGCGCCACCCAGGCGCCCCACAAACAGATTCTTAAATACAGAGAATAAACTATTGGTTGCCAGAGGGGAGTGGGGGGATGGATTAAATAAATCGAGGGGAGTTGGAGGTACAAAATTCCAGTTATACAACTAATAAGTCACAGAGATGAAAACTACATCATAAGGAATATATCAATAATATTATAATAATGTTGTTTGGTGACAGATGGCAACTATGCTTACTGTGGGCATTGAGCTATGTATAGAATTGTTGAATCAATATGTTGTACACCTGAAACTAATATAACATTGTAGGTCAACTATACTTTAATAAAAAAATAATCAAAAATATTTTACACAATTTTTCCATTATCCCCATAAAATTATTTCAGTGATAACTAAGCAATGTATCTCTTTGTGTCAAACTAATCACGTCAAAACCAAGGAATCAGCACTACTTTCAAAACATCTCAGCAATCTCATGATTGGCCTAATGACTTGAGGACAAAACAAACTGGGACCAAAACTCAGTTCATAAATAATGGCATTAAGGCATAGATGCTAAGATTAATGAAGAATTTTTCACCCTATGGACGCATACTGTTAGTAGAAGGTAATTACAAAACTCTAATATTTCTTTGTTTCCATTCCAAAAACAGCAAAGAATATTGAATATTATTTACTCAACTATTACTTTCTATGAGTAGATACTCTCTTAGATCCATTCGTAATGGTTTTCCTAGCAACTATGTTGTAAAAATAAAGAAATATATTCAATTCTGAAAACACTGGATTGTAATATACATCTTCCCTTTTTTCTATGTTGAATGATTAAACAGCAAGGAAATGACAGTGTGTCAATCAAGGCCCATTTCGTTATAAGTGATAAAAATTGAACTAGCCTCAGCTTAAACGAGGAGAAGTTTATAATCACAAGATTGGATAAACCAAGATCTAGCGTTCCCTTCAGGTGTTTAGGTGTTTCAGTTATGCCCACAATAGTTTTCATTCTTTCCATTTGTAGATTCTGCTTTGTCTCTGTAGGCAAGGTATTGACATAAGGTAACAAAAGTTGACCCCCACTAGTGCAAGTTAACTGATCCTTAGAGTTCACAATCTCAGAAAAGAGATTTTCTTTCACCCAGAATCTATATCAATTGCCCCAGTTCCTGGACCGATAACCATATCAAAGGGAATTCTGATTAGTTCAGCCCAAACCTATAGCACTATACAGAATTGGAAGAGATAAGGTTCATTAAAGCCTAGAGTAGTTCAGTTAGTAGGAAAAAAAAAAAGTGGAAGGCTTGTTCAGCAAACAGAAAAACAGCTGCAGGCAGAGAGAGAGACAAAAAATGTACTCCTTGGAATTAATATATACCAAAAAAAGTTTTTTTTAATAAAACACATATGAAATATCAATATGTTTTGGAATTATTACTTATTTTATAACCTAGAAAAGAGGCTAACAAAATATAAAAAGACAACCTTAATCCAAGCAGAGATATGAAGAGTTATACCCAAATAAAAAAATTAAAACTTGCTAAATATTTACCTTTAAGTAAAAATGCCCAGATGATTTTATAGCTAATTTCTCTCTTACTCTCAAAGGTATGTAACTCTTCTGTTATTCAGACTATCCCAGAGCATTGACAAACTCCCTCATTCTGTGACTGCCACAATCATAAAAGTAGCAAGAAGAAACTGTAATCCAATTCACATATTTAATTAGATACAAAAATTATAATCAAATTCTTAGCAAATTGAATCTGAGAGTGTATCAAAAGATCAGATATTATGTTCAAGAAGATTTTATTGCAGTAGTAGCTTGTCCCAGCCATCAGGAAGCCTATGAACATAGTTAAAGGAGTGACTTGGTTAAACATGCACTCGTATCATTGAATGGAGAAAAGTGACCCTATCACCTATTCTTTTGTTTCTTAATTTTTTTAATGTTTTTCTTTTTCATTTTTGAGAGAGACAGAGACAGAGACAGAGCATGAGCGGGGGAGGGGCAGAGAGAGGGAGACACAGAATCCAAAGCAGACTACAGGCTCTGAGCTGTCAGCACAGAGCCTGAAGCACGGCTCGAACCCACGAACTATGTGATCATGACCTGACCCAAAGTCAGATGCTTAACCAACTGAGCCTGAGCCACCCAGGTGCCCCCCACCCCTCTTATCAGCTATTCTTAATAAAAACTCAGAGTAAAACAGGACTAAGAAGAATGTAGGCAGACTTGGTAAAAAGACTCTTTTCCACATATCTGTGTCAAGTATCATGTTAAACATTAAAATAATAAAGTCACTGTCATCAAAAGAAGAAATGGACAGAAATGCTACTTCTCATCAGTATAATTTAACAGGGTTTGAGGAATTCCAATCTGTTCCTACAATTGACGTCCGGCAACAGTGCTGTTACAACTTTGGGGATAATGCTAAGAAAGGTGAAGAGAATGAAAGGAAGCATCTGAGTCTCAGATGATGATGTGAAGCAATCATCCAACATCAGTATCTACTCTTTCCTAGACATGTCATGTGAGAATAGTAAACCCATATTTAAGACAATAGTAGTTGAGTTTTTTTAATAATTTCCTAATAAATGCCTTCCCACTGTTACAGTGCATAATTATCAAAGAATTAAGTACTATGGCTAAACACCACACAGATATGTAAAACTCAACAACTCATCTTTATAATAGAAATATAGTAATAAGATAAAATATAATAGTTATTTCTAATCAGTTATAAAGGGAAATAGAAAAATAAACATACTACTACAATCTACCAAAAAAGTAAAACATATTTAGAAATAAAGCTGTCATAAATGAAAAAGAAACTGTATATATACATATATACATATGTGTGTATATATATATATATATATATATATATATATATATATATACATACACACACACACACACACACACACACACACATATAAATAAAACATAAGGGCACCTGGGTGGCTCAGTCCATTGAGCATCCAACTTTGGCTCAAGGCATGATCTCATGGTTTGTGAGTTTGAGCCCTGTGTAGAGCTCTGTGCTGACAGCTCAGAATCTGGAGCCTGCTTTGCATTCTCTATCTCCCTCTCTCTTACTCTGCCCCTCCCCAACTTGTGCTGTCTCTCTTGCTCTCAAAAATAAACAAATCAACATTAAAAAAATAGATAAAAACATAAAATTTAAATCTAAGAAGACAAAAGATGACTTGGTGAGAAGGCATTATGAAGGTTTTTTCTGTTTGTTTTGTTTTGTTTTGTTTTGTTTGTGTGTGTGTGTGTTTTTTTTGTTTTGTTTTTTGTTTTTTTGAGAGAGTGCAAGGGAGGGGTAGAGGGAGAGGGAGAGAGAGACTCTCAAGCAGGCTCCACACCAGACACAGGGCTGGATCCCATGAACTGCAAGGTCACGACCTGAGCTGAAATCAAGAGTCAGATGCTTAACCGAGTGAGCCACCCAGGTGTGCCAAGACATTACCTAATTAAATCAATATAGACCAAAGCAATATATAAAATTAATACGATACAATTAATACAATTCTAATGAAAATAACAAATACTATTTTATGTAATTCCACAAAATTATTTTACAATAAAGGTGAAAGTTAGGTGTATGTGAATTGTCATGGAAATTTGAAATACAAAAATAGTGGCAGGAAGATGTGCCCAGAAGATATTTTAAAAAGAAAACCTTAAGACTAGTGAAATTGAAGCAGTATGGTTTGGCAGAAAAAAATAGTTAAATGATACATAATACTTATACATATATATTTATATGTGTGTGTGTGTGTGTGTGTGTGTGTGTGTGTATAACGTGTGTGTATAGTAACTTTAATAAAATCATTAAAAGACGTACAACACCTATACAAGTCCAAATGCAATAAATAAAAGGAATGAAACGTTTGATTAGAACAGGAAGAAACTAAAAACTTGATATCATTTCAATTTCATGGAATCAAAATAGACTGCAAGAAAATACTTGCAGTGTAAGGACAAACTAAGGGTTATACCCCTAATGTGCCCAAAGTGCTTACGACTTGTTAAGAGTACACAGACAAACCAAGAATAGGCTAACTTATATTGTGTATCCATCAGAATATACTAGGTTATGCTAGGATAACAAATTAACCCGGAAATTCTAGAGGCTTAGCAAAACAAAGTTTATGTCTTGTGCATGCAACGTATGCTATATAGTTGGGGAAATGGGGTGGGGAGGGGACCTCTGCTCTCCACAGTCCCTCAGGAACACAAAGTGAAGGAAGCAGCATCAATTTGTAGCTGTTCTACCTGGAAGATATGGCCTCATTGTTCCTTTTGAAAGGGAACAACAGTATAATTCAATGCTTTGGCCTGGGAGTGATTATAGTCACTTATTTACACTTTAGTAGTCACATGGCCACACTTAACTTCAAGAGGACAGGAAAGTTTAATTCTCTGTTCACCCAGAATTAGAGGAAAAGTCAATAAGTTGTGACCATTAATAACGCCTTACAAAGAGCACAAAGCTCAAAAATTTCAAAGAGGATGAAATCCAGGTGGTTAATTTAATAAATCTATGACAAGATGTTCAATAACCCTGTAGCTATTAAATTCAATAATACTGTGTTTATAACACATCAGATTGGCAAACACCCAACAGATTAGTAGTATTCCATTTTAGGTTGTAGGGAAAAACCTCATTTTTACACTTCTGAGGAAGTGAAAATATAAAATTTAGGAAATAATTACTTAAGATGCATTACTTATTTCAATATCCATACTATTTTCAGAATCTGCTTCCTCAGTAAAACAGAAAAAAAAATGTATGGAAACTTGTACAAGAATATTTATTTCAACATTTTAATATCATAATAAAGGTAATGACCAAAATGACTACTGACTCATGTCAAATTATGGTGTGTACATTTTGGGGGTTATTGTACAGTCATCAGATGAAGGCCAATCCATACAATTGGGCTGCAAAGACAGTCATGATATATTTACAAATGAAAGGCAGTCGGAAAGTAATATGGTAGTATCATAGAAAAATAAAGATACAAGAAGAAAGGAGAGAGAAAGAAGGAGAAATCAAGAAAACAGCAGGAAAAAGAAGAAAAATGTGCTCTTATAAGCATAAAGCATAAAACCTAGATGCCTGATTTGTGTGTCACGATTTTTGTTGTAGAAATTATTAAAGTATCATCAGCAGCTACCTACCAAATGTTCTAATTAACCTCCCAAAACACTATTTGATAGATTTAAGAAGAATGATACCTCCAGAATTAAACATGCACTTTAAAGAAGCAAAGTTTGCTGTTATTGTTTTTATTAAATTTGAACTTCAATTTGGGTCACACACTTGGAAGTAATTGTCTAATTTTCAAATCATTGGTATCAATCCATCTTACCTGTGGCATATGCCCTTATTACTAAAAACTTGCATTTTGGCAAATAATGGGATCTCGATCCCTCAGTTCTACAATGAGAGAAAGGACTGTCCATTCACTTTAAACCGTAAAAATTAATGATCCTAAATATTTAAGTAAAATAATCATCTTTCATGAAAATTGCCATTTCAAAATTTTAGGTCATCTAATGAAAGCAGATGGCTTCATCAAAATTTTAAATTCTAGCCATGTACTTTAGTTGAGAGCTATTTTAATATTTAAATATCTAAATAACTTTAAATCCAAGCTAAGATTTATGGACAGAATATAAGTTTCTAAAAAGCAGCAGTCAAAATATAGAGTTCACAGTCATCTTGATTTTGCCAGCCACTAGCCATGTGATCTTGAACAAATTGTCTAACTTGCCATGCCTCAATTACTTCATCTACACAATAGGAATAATAATACTAACTACCTTGCAGATTTATTGCAGTTGATTACATGAGATGATGTATGTGCTTATAACAGTGCATGCTGTTAACACTTGCTGTTAACGCTATATGGTTGAGAATGCACACTGTCACACGACTGAAAATTAGGCAATCAATTAAAAAACCTGATTTTTAAGATGAGGAGATAATATCACTCTCAGAACTCTACAAAAGCTGGAGATTTGGAGTGTCTGGGCGGCTCAGTAGGTTAGGCGTCCGACTTTGGCTCAGGTCATGATCTCACGGTTCCTGAGTTTGAGCCCCACATGGGGCTGTCTGCCGTCAGCCAGATCCTGCTTTGGATCCACTGTCTCCCTCTCTCTGTCCCTCCCCTGCTCGCGTGCTCTCTCTTTCTCTTTCTTTCTCAAAAATAAATAAACATTAAAAAAAAGAGATTCTTCCTTATATGCCTCTGTCATGGACTTTCAGCTCTCTTACTAAATATCTCTAAAGAATATAAACTTACCCTCTGGAAATAAAAATGTACAGACATTTGAAATCAAGTGGCTTTTGTTGTGTATGTGTGTTTTTTATGTGTAGTTGTATGTGTAGCTGATGAGACAATGGGAGCTCAGTAATTTCACTCAATCTTGTGGTATCCTTACACTTTTTACACTGATTAGGGTCTTCAGCTTGTCTTTAAGGCTTTAACCTTTCTGCTTCCCCAAAACCCTTAACATCCACACAGAACGTAATATTTCATAATGGAGAGCATCATGAAATCATGAAGTTACATCGAGGTTCTGCATTTAGTTAATGATCTGATACCTGGGTCCATTCATTCACACAGCCACAAATATTTACTGAGTGGTTATTATGTGTTAGGCACTGTGCTAGATACTGAGAATACAACAGTGAACGGAACAGACCAAAGTTGCTACATCATAGTGCTTATATCCTAGTCATTTTTCTGATCTGTAAAATTGAGTAGTAATTGATACCTCTTGAAGTTTTAAGTAGATTTAATGAGTTAATGCAGGCAAAGTGATTGCAATATACAAGGTTCTTAGTAATTATTAATTATACTTTTAATGTTGCTTAGGTCTTCTTAGATGAAGATGAAAATATATTTTAAAAAATAGCACAGTGTTAATGGATGCTAATAAGTCCAGTGGGGGGTGGGGGGAACTATCTTTTCTTCTGGTTAATATACATTTGAAATAATGACAATATAAAACAAGAAAACAAAATTAATGTATCTAAGGCTAATGGGGCAAGATACATAGCTAGGTTATTCTTCCTTTTTAGCAGGAACACCTAGTGTCATATCTTGAATCATAGTTTTGGCAAACTCACAAATTTCCTGCAGAGCAGGATGGCTGTGATTTGTTATACCCAATATGGGCATTACTGGTTTTAACAAGTAAGGGAATATCATTAAACTTCTCAAGAATACAGTGTTTATTTTATTCATTTCTGCTATAGAACACAGTACTCAGCATACTGTCATGTACATAATAAATATTAAACGAAGTGTAAATGAATAAGAATGAATTGCATTTCTATTAAGGAACTTTTTTTTTTTTTTTTTGCTTCAAACACCTGTTGCCTTTTTATAGTTTAAGATAGTTAATGTGCAAATTCTAACATTAAAGCACTGATAGTTCCAAATATTAAAACTGAAGTTCTAAAGGTAATGACAACTGGCTCAGTCGGTTAAGCATTCGACTCAGTTTGGCTCAGGACATGATCTCACTCTTGGTGAGTTTGAGCCACGCATCAGGCTCTGTGCTGACAGTGTAGGGCCTGCTTGAGATTCTCTCTTTCTCCCTCTCTCTCTGCCCCTCCCATGTCTCTGTCTCTGTCTCAAACAAATAAGCTCAAAAATAAAATGAAGATTAAAAAATTAAAAAAAATAAAGATATGACAACTTAATTAGGCAACTATGTGTCATTTTATATTTACAGATACATTGTTGGTCTCTACATCAAAGTATGGTCTTAAAAAAGTGATTTTCAAACAGGTTTTTTGGAGCATTAGGGTTTCCTTGTACTCAGAGGAAATGAGGGGCAGTCTGACCAATGGGGGTGCCAATCCTCCTTCCCACCCCTTCCACCAGAGCCACCCAGCTTTTAATCTTTTTCTATTTTGGGTTTCTTAATAGGAGATGTCATTGGAATCTTATTTTCTTTTAAAGCAAGTTTTAGAAGAACTGTCACAGGCAATGAGCACAACATAATTTAAGAATTAAAATATATTATTAAAGAAAAACCCAAAATCTAAGTTGCATAATTCAGTCACTACCTTTAAAATTAAAATATATATACGTACATATATTAAAAGAAAATATGCCATAAAATCTATGTTTAATTTACAGGAGAGCTAAGTCAATGCTGTCTCATGCAAAATCTACAGATGACAAAAAGAAGACATCTTTAGATCAATCTGGAAAGTTTTTATAGCAGGTGTTCCATTTAAAACCAACACACTACTTAACACAGAGCGTGGTAATTATGAAAATTATTTTTAGTAGGCGAAGTTGCTGAAGCTATCTGCACATCAAAATTTGAAACTTCTCAAAATGAACCCTGCTTCAACTTTGAGCTCAGGTTTTAAATCATGGAGAATGCAAAAGTATGATTTTCACAGTAGGAAAAAAAAATCGTGGTAAACTAAATTTTTAAGGACATACTTTACCCTATATTATGTCACATTTACAGGTTAAATCATTTGTTCAGTTTTACTAATCGCCCATGATGACATAGCAAAAGGTTGCTAATGGAAATATGAAGATGAATGTGACATATTTCCATCTGGTAAGATAATGTGTGCGTGTGTGTATATATAATATATGGTACAGGTCTTATAAAACAGAAAAAGTGTTATTTTGTGATAAGAAGAGTTAAGAAAGACTTCACAGAAGAAATGTTTGAATTTTGTCTTGCAGGGTGAGTGATGTGATGCTGATAAAATAAGAATAGAGACCCAGAGAGAATTGTCTGCATGTGCCCAGAGGAGAGGTAGGAAGCAACTTGCTGGGATGGAGGGTTGCAGATACTTTGAGAAAACTGAATTATAGAAAGAAAAAGACAGGCTGAACAAAGCTGGAAGGTAAGATCTCTAGAAGTTGCGGACTTTATCTCTAAGCAATGAAAAGTATGAAAACACCTACGGCTGGAGTGTCACGTGACACTTCCTTGCTGCTAGAGATCATTCACAGTGCAGAGGAGGTTAGATTAGAATAGAGGGAAGAGACGGGGACGAGTAAAGGCAACATTCACTAAGAATCCCCCGTGTTGGTTTCAATTTTCTCATCTCTGTAGATATTCGTGCTTGAGTGGTTGGGTATGTTTTTCTGTGCCACTGTATTACGATCTTCCTGAGAGACTACATCTGGCTCTTCTTTCTATATTCAACAACTCATTCAGTAGCCAACACACAGTAGATCCTTAGGAGACTTTTTTTTTTTTAATTATTTGTTGAAAACTGGGCAGAAAGAAAACAAATTAATTGTGCTCCTTTATAATCTACCTCAGCTCTTGAACTGCAGCGGAGTGGAGAGCTTTGTAAATATGGTTGGAACTCCTCTACTTCTCCAGCAAGTTTTATGAGCCTTAACAACTGTGTTCTTTGTGGAAGCATTATCATTAATGATTTATATAGTTTCTAAGGATTACACAACTATAGGTTTTCTGACAGGTAACCTTCATAGGGTGAAGAAAATAATAAAACCAAGAGGAATACAAAGATGCCAGCTTCATTTAGTGATTTAGAGTGGAAAAATTTTTCAAATGAAAACGTCAAGACGCAGATACTTTTAACAAAAGCTGACCATTCTTGAAAGGTTGCGATTCTGTTGTATTTACCGAGACAGATGTGGATTTTTAAATGGAGGAGGGATATATTTAAAATTATAATCAGGCTAACCTTTTTATTTTTTTGTAACTGACATTTATACAGATTTCCTGAACTATTCAAATTAATATAGTACCAAATTTAGTCACAAGTTAAAAACACTGAGTGCATGTGTTCTGTCTCCCTGACAACATCATGCATTCATTTCCATGTGTCCAGATACAAAGGCATGGCAAGCCACTGTTTGAAAAAGGAAACTGATTAAAAATTATTATAATGCAAGTAAGAGAATTTTTAACAGCTCTTGTTTAAATTGATAAGACAGAGAAAAATGATTTTCACCACGACAGAAATAATAAAATCCAGCAACATAATGTTCTGCTGCTTTCTTATACATTTTTAAGGTATAGATTTCAAGTGAATTTATTAACATTGATATATTTTTCAGTGAGGGTTCTATATTTGCATTTCTAATATACATGTTGCGTGTATATATCCACTGTCTCTATTTGCTTTTAAACAAGGTTCACCATGTGTCACGGTTATTTGCGATTTTACAATGTTTGCATCTATCTCTTATAAATGGAACCAGAACAAAAGATTTTGTTATACCCAGGTCATTTGTCATCAGTCTGGATCACTGCCAATACCGGGGTGGGCGGTAGCAATTTAACACATTTGTGACCCATCACTTACATAGGAATCGATCATTTGAACACCAAGACCATGTATCTGAGCTAAGAGAACAACTGACAGATCCCTCCAATCGCCTCAAAAAGCGGTGCCCTAAATTCTTTGGGGAATTAAATCCTTTACTTTGGATTTAAGTATTTAATCATCAGTATATTACTTTTATCAGGCAAATTGTATAAATGTATAAAACTACATTGTCTGTTCTGGGAAAGGCGAGGAGTCCAGAGTGACTAAAATAGAGGGAAATTACAGTAGCCTGGGGGAGAGATGAAGTATGCAAAATAGACACATCCTAAAGGAAAAGAAGAAAGCCAGTCCTATTTTTACTTAAAGAGAAGTGAAATCAACATTTATAGTTAAATTTAAAAAAGAAGCATTTTGGTAGAATATATTCTTGCTTATGTTCTGGGAAACTTTCATTTGTAGATGCAATTAAGCTCGAATTTAAAAGTATCCTCTGGTGGTATTAAGATAGCATATTTCCCACAGTAGCAATCCATCATTACCTTTGTAGTTAACCTTGAAGCCAACAGATCCAACACTTTCATCTGTTTGAAGGTGCAGCCACATTTGGCTACTCATGCTCACTATCAAGTCTGGCACAAAGCTTCCAGTCAGCCTAAAAGAGAGATGGACAGAGAAGAGAGAAATGTGTTATTAAAACATTCTCTGCATGCAAATTAGGAGACAGAACTGTTTCTCAATATTTCCTTGGCTAGAAAAAAAAAAAGACTGTCAGATAAACTCGCCTTGATATAATAGAACAAACCACACAATTTAGTGATCGAGATTTATTATGAGCAAGTGCCAGTTCATGTGTTTAACTAGGTTAGGTCTTTCATAACCCTGAGGCAAGATACTAAATTTTAGACTATCAGAGAATCTTATGCTTCTTTTGAACTGAAAAGAAAAAAAGGATCTAAAAAAATCTTTATTTTTTTTAAAACACCAGGCATGCTCTTTATTTTAACCTTTCAAGTTTTACAGAACGCTGTTCTAAAGAAATATTGTAGAAAAACACTCAAGCACTGTGCAAAACAATAAAATGGCATGGAATATAATATACCCCTTTGCAATACTGATATCAGAGTACCTATGTCATGTATTTTTGTTTTACTGCAAACAGTTTTACCTTAGAAACATGCTGCTAGTTTGATGCAGCATCACCGGATCTATGCATTAATAATCTCATTCAGTAATGCTCAATTTTTTAACCTTAAAAAGGGGAATTACCTCATGTTTCCCTCTATCATTAATTATGTTACAGTCACACGTTTGAACCAAAGCCAAGGGTCATATAAAGGAGGAAAGCAAATGAGTAAATAAGACTTTGGACGAGGGGGAGTTTGTCAAGAATAGGAAGAGGAAAAAAAAATGGATTCACTGCTGAGTAAAATATCCATATTAGTAAAGACTTCTAAATTATATACTGAAAGATAGGTTTTTAAAATAAGAAATTCTTAAGTGTTTACCTACTTTGTTGCTAGACCATGAGGATTGCTGGAAAATTACATGAGGAGAGAAGCTATAAATTTCCCCTCCAAAATAAAATGGGCACCTAAGAGAACAGGCATTTGGATGGAGGCTACACTACAATTAAACCAGCAGAGAGCAGCACGGATGCCCATATCCTCAAAGTGACCATGACCGCAAAATGCTCTGCTCATTACTCAGCCACCCAAACTGTAAAATATCGTCAGCAGACTGCATTAAATATAGCTGTGTCACTAGTGTCCAGTGTGACAGAATTTATGGGAATCTGTCACAAATAACCTCAGTTAAATACAATGATTTAATTATGGGGTTATATGTGATACTGAGGAATATTGGTAAGATATAAAGATACTATAAAATATTATGGAATCTTAAAGCGTATTCATTTTCTTCCTGCCAAAGCAAATGTAAAATTATTATAATATAAAAGATTTACATACATACATTATCCTTTATGTATATCTGTATATACACCTTTGTACACATATCTATATATGTCCACACACACACACACCCCATCATTTGAAAAGATGTTTCATTGCTTCTGGGTCTTCTGGCTAAAAGATCATGCAGTTAAACTTTATGGTATATGAACTTCCAATTTTCAAATTGGTGAGTTGATAAGTACTACTCTTCTGAGCTATAGTAGAGAGACAGGTTTATTTAGGGGCAAGAGTGAGGACTCAACCTGAGATACATGACAGAAAGTAAAATCATTTCACTATGAAATGGGCATGAGAGCTTAACACTCGAGGACATATGTCAGGCACACCATATCAAATGCACCAACAATCTATTTCACATTAATTATTAAAGGTTGTTTTCATGAGAGGATTGAATTATTATTTACTTCACTATGTTTTCATTTCTTTTTCAGTCCTGAACTTCTACCAGTCCCAAACTTCTGGCATGATAATTGTGTCAGTTCATAAAAAACAGTTAACACATACAGTCTAAACTGTCCCCTGGCTAACTTGTTTCCCTATGATCCTACCCAGTTCCCACCTCATGGCTGGTGTAAGAGTAAATAGAAATCTTAAAAATAATAATAATTTAAAATGTCCATGATGCAGGGCACATGGGTGTCTCAGTTGCTTAAGCATCTGACTTGATTTTGGCTCAGGTCGTGATCTCACAATTTGTGAGATCCAGCCCTGCATCGGGCTCTGCGCTGACGGTGCGGAACCTCCTTAGGATTCTCTCCCTCCTCTCTATCTCTGCCCCTACCCCACTTGTGTGCTCACCTTCTCTCTCTCTCTGTCTCTCTTCCAAAATAATAAATAAATAAATTCCATTATGCTAAAGGAGAAAGCCCCCTTCTCTTTAGCATTTCCTTTAGAAAATTTGAAATCATAAATATCTGTTTTTTTCAAATGTGTATAAATATTTTAAGTCAATTAAGCCTCTTGCCAATGTTGGATCTTGTGAATGTCTGTCTTGGAGGCCTGGGTGCTATCTCTTTGAAATGCAAACATCAAGGAGGATGTTGCCTTGTTTCCCCGCTTTTGTGGGAATTTAAGTCTAGGCACATAACTCCATGATGTAACTCCCTGTCCATCATAAAGATTGGAAAAGTTTTATCTTTAATTTTTTTTGGATAAGACAATGAACATGCATCTAAGTGACTGTATCTGCCTGACTATATAAAAGGGCAAGATTTATTTCTCTGCAGTCTCCTTAGTGGCTTGCCCATGATACACACACATCACAGTCTGGTGTAATGCTTATTTAATATTAAAACTGTTTCGTTCATTCTTACATTCTGTGGACAGCATTGACTAGGCTGACAGGAGATTTTTCTCTTTAATTATATTTCCCCAACAATTTGGTGATGAGGATGGGATACAAGGACAGTTCTTGAATTAAATGGACCAGCTAAAAGTCTTGTGGTCACAAACAGTCTGGTAAAATGCTTTGGATTATAAAGTTTCTCTTCTAGCATTCTGCTTTTTTGAAATACTATCTGAATGAACTATTCTCTCAAATTCAAGGTTTTATTATTAGGAAGCAAGGGTAAGTTGGGCTCTACAATCCCATCAAGATCATGATTAGCTCTGATGGTGAAAAATATGGGATGTTTGCAGTTCGTTCTTTTAAACAGGTACTGTCTCTCTGTCACATTTGGAATAATGGAAGGATCTAGTCTTTCAGGATTTTTGAGATTTTTAGGAGGGCATCATCCCAAGGAAACTGAATACTTGTATTTATTGTATAGATATCATTCTAAGAGGAAAGTTAAAAATGATTTGGACAGTCAGAGTAAAGATTGAAAAGAATGGAAGAAAAAAAACCTGAGAATTCAAGTGACTTTCTCTTTCACAGAGCCTCTGCCTTCTTTCCTCTGCTGTCTCTGCTCCCTCTGTTTACCCCCCTCTCTTTCTCCTTTAAATTTACAGCCCCACACTTGGGGATGTGGACTAGCTACCATGTGGAATTCTGCAACCAGCCGATTTTGCTCATTTGACAGACCAAGCATGTTGGGGACCAGACGGAGACCCACCAACCACATTAAAGAGTAGTCAGGTATCCACTATCTTCCACAACTGTGGAAGAACGAAGGGTTCAGGAGACCCACTGAAAGACACTGACACAGCCTTTCTTCTAAAGGTGAGCTGGGAGAAACCACAGTGTTATAAACAGAAGACAGGTGAATCCCCTATTATTCTCCATATAACATTTGTTGAGACTTTTATAGAATTTACTAGCATGATTCTAGGGGCAGATGAAAATTGTCCTCTGGCTCTACCCACCTTTATCTTAGCTCTCGTCCTGACTATCCAAGCTCAAATTAAGGAAAAAGGGGGGTGGGTACAACGGAAAGGACAACTATTACTCAAATCTTACCAGTAGTTACTCAGTTTGGGGACAATCAGAATATGAAAAAGAAAATGAAAAGTTAAAACCTGCTAGTTAACTGTTCAGTTAAGACTGTTTACATCACTGGTGAAATGCACGTTACAGTAAATTGCCCTCTGGCTAACATATCCTTGTTTTTTTCTGGTAGATACTACTGTTACTTATTCTGAAATTTCCCCAAAAAGTGCTCAGATTTTAATTGTGATAGATCAATACAGGTCACTGGTAATTTGAATCAGCTTTATGCGTCTTTTCTTATGTTGGTTCCCACATGAACAGATCCCATGACTGAGGAAAACATTTTCTTACTTTCTCCTGATTCCCTGTAAACCTTTTGGGGAGAGATCTCTCATGCAAATTAAGACTACCATATTGTATACTCCATCTGGAGTGTCTGTGAAAAGTCCTCAAAAAAAAGCATTTGGTTTGGTTACTATGTGCCTTCCACAAGAAAAGGGATATAGCAGAGGACTGCAGTCCCACGGCACACGGAAAAAGTACCCTGAATAGAAACATATCGATAGATTACTTTAGGTCCAAGGAATAATAACACTGATTTAATGTGAGATACAGAACCAATGGAAATCACGCATCAAGAGCAAAAGTCATGTGCCAAACAATACTCTCTGCTGAGGGCTCAACAGGGCTCAACTAGAAGGAAAATCAATTATAAAAAATTAGAAAAACAAAGGATAATTATAAAAGAAAGGGTACTCACTCTATAATATTAATATGAATACTGCCAACTCCCAGTAAAGAAGTTAAATTTGATAAAGATGGTTACCTTGTTTATAAGATCTTAAGGAAATAAATACATTCATTGTTCCATGAATGCCTGTGGTTCCTAACACCAGAACTATTATAATTTTGGTGTCATCCTCTGCAAAGCTTTTCTCCAATGTATCTATTTTCTGCCCCTTTTTTTTCTGCCAGTTCCCATCATGGACAAGTCTAAATTCTAGTTTGCTTTTACGTAGGAAGAAGTTCAATATTTATGGAAACGATTTTTCAAGGGTTTCAATACCCTCTATTTCTCTAGTCATATACAGGAAAACTTAATGAAAGCTGTCCCACCAGAAGGATCTGTAGGTTTCAATATGTAGATGGTTTTCCGGTAGAACCAGATACTAAAGCGCCAAGTAGAAACGATGCTTTGGCTTCGTTACAATTTCCTTCTTTCACAAGGGCACATGGCCTCACCAGATAAAGTGCATTGCTGCCAAACCGAGGTAAAATATTCAGGGTATCTGTTGATGCCAACGGCCCCCAAAGGATACACTATAGGAGTCATCGCATTTTGCAAATGAAATACCTTACGACATAAAAACAATCTAGACAATTTTGGGGACTAGGACGATATTGTAGACAATGGATTCGAACCTCTGCAGAGCGTGCAAAACCTCTGGTAGAGCAAATGCATGGTAACTGCTCAGTACTGTCTCAGTGTTGGGATTCTGAATTTTGAAATACAGTTGTGTTGTGAAAATCAAGGTGCTAATTTTGGAATCTTAACTCAAAAGTGAGGATGAGACCACCTATCAATAATGTTATTTCTCAGGTCTTCTGGGGGCCATGGCACTGTGGGTACTGGGATGCTTTGGTAGCAGCAGACACATTTTAAAAAAGGCACAGCTCCTTACCTTGAGTCACCTGGCTGACTTCTTTCCAAGTCCTGTGTGTTGTGACAGCTATCTCTCAAGGGTGTAAGATTCCAAACCTGTGGGTATGCCATCAGGCTACTTATAAACAGGCATTATCCTTCAATCCTAATACTCTGTTAATAAATGTAATCTCTTAGATCTTGTGAGTTCTTTTTACCAGATCCTAATCAAATAGATGATCACAGCTGTTCCATGGTAATAGAAGAAGACGCTTGGCCCTGACTTGATTTGTCTGATATTCTTGTTCATCAATGACAATTTAATAATGTTTGCCAGTACGTCATATGCTCTGGATACTTGAGGTTTTGTATGGTCTACTGATTTCTTACGAAATTTTGGAAGCTTCTATTTTGCCCTGAACTTAGATGACACAAGCTGCCTCGTCAATAGCAATAAAAAGAAATTGCACCCCTATATAGTAAGTGTTTGTTACCTGTCATGCAGCAGAACAAATTTGGAAAAACAGAAGATTGTCTACTTTGAGGGGAAATAAAGTATCTCATGGAAGATTGATAGCTGACTTGTTAAAGGTTGTACAACTGCCTGCTCAGATCAGTGTTCTCTTGTAGAGCTCACACAGGCAGAATGAAAACTTCAGAAGGCAATGATTTTGCTGACAGAGCTTCAAAAGCCACTGCTAAATGTGGCAGACTTCAAACTTAGAAGCCTCATATCCAATACAATAAGAATTTTTGTCAATTCCCAAAAAATATGCTTCACACACACACATACACACGTACAAATGGATTAGAAAAGGAGCTAAAAGGGGCGCCTGGGGCTCAATTGGTTAAGCATCTGACTTCAGCTCAGGTCATGATCTCACTGTTCATGAGTTCAAGACCTGCATCAGGCTCTGTGCTGACAACTCAGAGCCTGGAGCCTGCTTTTGATTCTGTCTCTCCCTCTCTCTCTGCCCCTCCCCCACTCATGCTTGTGCTCGCTCTCTCTCTCTCTCTCTCTCTCTCTCTCAAATAAACAAACATTAAAAAAATTAAGGAAAGGAGCTAAAAGAAATTTGACTGAACTATGGGAATTATCTAACAAAAATATTCCTATGGCATAGTCCATATTTCTTGGGTAGTAATATTATCTCATCAACATAATCATCAAGTAAAAGAGAGATTTTAAAGGCACTAGACTCTTACCACATATAACTAAAAGATGAAGTTGTTCAAAACATTCTAAAGACATGAAAAATTTGTCAGCAGAATGCTTTACAGGCCACTATGTACAGGCAGTTTTCCCCAACCAACTTTTCTAGAATTTTGATGGCACTTGGATGTCATATAATTAATTCTTGTGGTGTTTAAGAGATTTTGTGTAGTTATGTATTGTGATATCTGGATGGTCTGAAGAAGTGTTTCCCTGTTCAAATGCCAATCCTCAGGCAGTGGTAAATTCTGTCTTAATACACACATTTTCCACTTAGAGGAAACCACAGCCTAATGAATCAGAGAGAGGAAGTTACCTGATTTCTACTTGCCATCCAGTAATTATGCCCATATTTACAGATTCCTATAAGATAAATCAAACTCATTTCCTAAAATTCAGCAGGATACTTGCCTCATATGGCCTAGAACTTTACTGCTAGCCTTATGAAAAATCAGAGCAACCCCTGCAAGCAAGCAAAATATTTTTCCCTTTGAACTTATATTTGGCAGACTTATGAACTGGGGTCAGAGATCGTGTCCTGTACCCAATTTAACTGAATCCTCTCATAAACATGTTCAATACTTCAAAGGGCTTTTGTTCTTCCCTAGAAGTCCTGAGACATAAGGTTATAAGGACCTTGAAGGACCCACCAGAAGAATTCTGCCCCCACTATTGACCGGGAGATTCTATCCACCTAAAATTGTCGTAGAGGAAAGATCGGCTGTTCCTGTGATGGAGGGAGTCTTTCAAGTGAAGTTTATCATCCATATGATCATATCAAAGTGAAAGAAAAACCTAGGGAGACCCAGGCTTGCCAAGTAAAGCCAGCAGCACATTAAGTGTCAGGCAGTTGTTCTCAAAAAGGACCTAAAACTTACATTTTCTAGAGCAACTGATGATGGCACTGAACTCAACTGAAAGAAGGTATTCTGGCAAACTTAGAATGTTCATGGACAGCCTTGCTACCCTATTCACAGCAATGTTGTTTCAACTGCTTTAAAAATCACGCTTTATTAGGGGCAAAAACATGTTATTTGTTAAAGCATTTTTTTCCTTTCTGTACTCCCAGGAATATGTCCCATGATCACAATTTCCAAACATCTGAAAATTGTATTCCTAATGTTCCCCTGAGCTTAACTAAACTTTCAACAGTCTTCTTCCAGACTAGAGAGACCTAGCCTACCTTTTTAAAGAGCATTTACTTTAGAAAACTTGGAATTGTAAATCCTTTCTCTGCGCTTTGAGAAGCAAATTTTCTACACCCCAAGAATGTGTTTCTCAAGGACCTGGGAGCCATCCCTCTGAAGCATAATCATCAAAGGAATTAGCACTCTGATCTCTCAGTTTCTGTGGGTGGGTAAGAGCTCAACATCAGCATCAATTAGCAAACACAGATGACCTATTCATACTTACTAATCTCCCATCTACAGTTCTTCAGTAACTTTCCTCTAGTTTTCTCAGCTCATAAAAACCACTCCATTTTTTATTTCACCAGTTGAGTTTGATTCCTCTTCCCTATTGTAATAGTATTGACTCCTATATCAATAGTATTGGTCCCTATTGCAGTAGGAGCCAATAGTCTTGAAGAAAGTTTTCCCTGTTTAACTGGTCTGACATAATTTTTCTCTTATACCAGTAGACATGTGATCTGGACTTAGAAATCCAGGAATCCAATTACTGGCAGAACAAAAGTGAGACTATCTTCTTACTAGTTTTTAAGAATGCCAAAGTAAAGTAACTAATACATATCCAGATACTCACTTGTGGGGAATAAGTTTAGCAATTCTCTGAGCTTGCACCAATGGGTAAACAAGGTTTAGGATGAAAGCACCCAAGATTAGGTAAACAGGGTGAAAGCACCCCCAACATAGTACAAAAGCAGAAAGCTACTTTCACAGGAGGGAAGTACCAGAATAGGTAAACAGGTAAACAGGGCTATAGATGGCAGCAGAGTGAAATTGCCCTGAGAGGAGTTAATTAGCAAAAGAAAGGTGCCTTGTTGAGCCTGAGGTAGCATGCTCTGTCTTCCCCTAGGCAAACTAGATAGACAGATGGCTTGCCTCCTGCCTGCCATAAACAACCATCTGACCAGCACCCAGGCACCTGGATTTTGTTTTGTGTTGACCCAAACCCCTAACACTGCATATCTTCGAAATCCCCTTTCTCTCACACACACAAGTTAATGTTCACAGTTTCATTGTCTCTTTGTTCACACCCATCACGTTTGTAAGCCTTCTAATCCTAATAAAAATGGAACAAGGACCCTTACTCTGGGCTCTTGTCTCCTCCCGGACATTAGGCTCTCTCACACATTCAATTCTGCATCCGCTCTCTTGCTGGACAAGAGAGAACTCCAGATTCAAAGTTGGCAACACTCACTCCCTAAATTTGACACAAAACCAGTTTTGTTAACTGGTTTGGAAAGAGCTTGCAGAATGACAAGAATCTAATTAGATGACAGACTGAAATCTGCCATTTACAAATGAAGACTGCAGAAGCTAGGTCTAATGCCACTTGATTAACTTCAAAATATAAGTTCTCTCCAGTCCAAGTATAGATAAGCAAAAGTGATTGTCTATTATCAATGGAGATTTACTGTTATAATATAACTATTGATTTTGACCCATGCAAAACATGGCCGACAGACTGGCTTTGTCCTCAAGACTTATGATAATTAGAACCATGTATTATTAAACTCTAGAAGTATAATATGTACCCTTCAAAGGGGCCTCATACTAATAGATAATGGTTCTGAGTATCTTTGTGTTTCCATCTTGGAAAAATTATTTGGAAAGATGGAATTATTACTGCAGGGCCTGGATTATCTTGTAAGTGTAATTCTTCCTATGTGATTGATGGAAACTTAGGAGAAATTTACTGGGCTCTCAAGAAAAAACTCAGAAAATTAGGTTCAGTCTCCAGGGTGAGGCTACTCTTAGTAAGATTTCATAAGCTACTATAAAATAATATAATAAACAGTTAGTCATTTGAATATATAACCAATATAGATATCACAGCAATTTGTGAAACTAATGTTTGGTGAAAGATAATTTTTTATTATTTATTTATTTTAATGTTTAGTTTTGAGAAAGAGAGAGACAGAGACAGAGACAGAGTGCGAACAGGGGAGGGGCAGAGAGAGAGAGAGGGAGACACAGAATCCGAAGCAGGCTCCAGGCTCTGAGCTGTCAGCACAGAGACGGATCCGGGGCTCAAACCCATGAACTGTGAGATCATGACCTGAGCCAAAGTTGGACGCTCAACCGACTGAGCCACTCAAGTGCCCCTAGAGAATTTTTGATCATTGCTAATCAAGAATCTGCTTTACCCATTCACCATTTCTACAACTTATTTAAAGGTTATTCCTCTAAGGCTAATATTGTACTGTAATTTTAAATTCATCCTATTGTATTCCTGGTAATTGCTTTGCTTTGTATTTTACTGTGGGCTTGTTGTATATTTAGAGGACTGCAAACTGCCCAGAGGAAAAGTAGAAACAGCAATAGAGATAATTATAAAATTGTAGTTTTATTATAAAGTAGTCACAAAAAGAAAAATTATAAGCACAAATACAAACAAAACATTTTTGAATTGTCTGTGGTTCCAAAAGGGAAAGAAAACTTTCCTCCTTTTCCATTTCTTTTTATCATTTCCTTTAGAAAACTTAAAATTATAAATGCTTGCTTTCTCTCTTTCTTTTAGACGTGAATGTTTTAAAAGCTAAATATACCGCTTCTGGTTTTGTCCAAGAATGTCTTGCATGGAGGCCTTGGAGTCATTTCTTTGCAATGTGAACATGAAAAAAGATGGTATCCTTTTACACTCCTTCCATGAGCGAGAGTTAAAGCCATGGTACTTGGCTCCAGGATGTCACTTACAGCTTATCATGAGGATAAAACGTTTATTTTGTTTTACTTTTGATAAGGATAATTAACATGTATGTAATGGATTGCACCTGCTTACACAAATGAGTGAGATTGTTTCTCTCTTTTTTCAATCTCTTTAGCAGATTGCCTACAATGTGGGTCGCAGTCTGGTTTAATCCTTATTCAATATTAAAACTAATTCAGTCTTTTTTACATATAGTGAAAAGGATTCTTTGTTGGTAGGTGATTTTATTTTTAATTCTATTTTTTAACACTGGGTATCTACCTTGAAACTATGCACTTTGCATGCTGCCTCAATGGCAGGTTCCTCCCAACATCCCTGCAAGCAGTGTAGTTTAGACTCAAATTGTAGGATTCATCCACTTTGGACGACTTTCTGTTCAACTCCCATCACTGACAATCAAGGGTGCTTTTTTTGCCATGCAGGAAGGAGTCTTAGATCATTCTCAAATGAGTATTCAAATGGTTTTAGTATATTTTTAATACATTTTTATTGGGGCTCCTGGGTGGCTTGGTCAGTTAAGCATCCACCTCTTGATTTTGGCTCAGGTCATGATCTCACATTGTGTGAGTTCGAGCCCCTCAGTGGGCTCCTGGCTGACACTGCGAGAGTGTGGAGCCTGCTTAGGACTCTGTCTGTCTCTCTCTCTCTGGCTCTCTCTCTCTCTCTCTCTCTGTTTCTGTCTCTCCCCTATGCCTGCTCTCTCTCCCCCCAAAAAATAAATAAATAAACTTAAAAAAATACATCTTTATGAACCTGTTATCCATAAACTTAAAAAAAGAAACTTCTTTAATACATGTTGATTAACAGGCTGAATAACCCCAGTGTTCATAATACATTCTAATCTTCCTGGTTTGCCCCTTCATGCTAGGATAAAAGAGCAAAAGCTCTAAATAAAGTGCACTCAGAAATCTTTCTCAAGTACTCAAATACAATATGGAAAACAAAATTCTATTAGGCTCAATGCCTGATTTTCTTTATAATCACTCTAGGAATATGGGTGTATCCATTAGAGATAACAGCTTCAGTCCTATATTCCAACATATTTTTGTATCATGAAACATTTGTCTTTTATGGAAACATTTAATATTAAATCTTCTAATATAGCACTATCAAGAGTGATTTACATGTTCACTTTGTGAACCTGAAATTCACTAAGCATGATTATGGCTGCAAAACATTAGATTAAAATAAAACAACAACAACCTTGAAACCTTGAAATATCACCACTGGGTGACATCAGAAAGTGGGGTTGCCTCACATCTATTAGGATGGTTATTATCAAAAAGACGAGAAGTGACACATGTTGGTGAGGATGTGGAGAAAAAGAAACCCTTGTATGTCACTGGTGGGAAGGTAAACTGGTACAGTCACTATGAAACAGTATGAAGGTTCTTCAAGGAATTAAAAATAGAACTACCATACTATCCAGCAATCCCACTACCGGGTATATATTCAAAGGAAATGAACTCAGTATTTCAAAGAGATCTCTGGACTCCCATGTTCACTGCAGCCTTATTTGTAATAGTCAAGATGTGGAAACAACCTAAGCGTCTGCTAGCAGATGAATGGATCAAGAAAATGTTAAATTATACAGTGGAATATTATATGATATCATACAGTGGAATATTATTCAATCTTCAAAAAGAAGGAAATCCTGTCATTTGCACCAACATGAATGAAACTGGAGGGGGTTATGCTTAGTGCAAAAAGCCAGACAGAGAAAGACAAATACTGTATAATGTCACTCACATGTGAAATCTTATTTGAAAAAAGTCATATCGATAAAAACAGAGTACAATAATGGTTGCCAGGTGTTGGGAGTTGGGGAAATAAACAGAGCTTGGTAAAAGGGTATGAATTTTCAGCTCCAAGTTAAATAATCGTGACTATGGTTAATAACACTGTATTGCTGTCTCATATAATTGAAATCTGCTAAGAGCATAGAACTTAAATGTTCTTACACACACACAAAAAAAAAAAAAAAAAGAAAAAAGAAAAGAAAAATAAATAAAAGAAAAAAGGAAAAAGAAAAATATGTGAGGTGGTGATGAAGGATTGACTAACTCAATGAGGAAAAACCCTTTCACAATGTATACATTTATCAAATCATCATGGCATATACTTTAAATACTTAACGCTTTGTCAATTATATCGCAATAAAACTGGGAAAAATAAAAAAGTAAAAAAAGGTAAATCAACATACTAGAAAGATAACAAAAATAATATAGTGCTTTAAAAATAATAATGCAAAAGTACTAACAACGACAGGACTACATAAATGGTAGCTCAATTAGGCAACTTGAGTAGTCAGTAATTGTGGCATTTATTTCATTTATGATTAGTGTTCAGAAATGCTAATTATTGGCTAATTCAAAAGCATAAGGTGTATGAACAGGTCTGTTGCAGTTCTTATTACATATACAAAAAGATTTCTGTATCGACATTTGTTTTAGGAAAGAGAATGGAAGATCAAGGCCTCAGCACGTACATCTTAGGACTGAACTTTGTACACCACACTTAATTTATATATTGAGCAGTCTAGCAAGGTGTAGTGTTTATAATAGTTACTGTTTGTGGGAGGAAATCGAGCTTATTTAGATACCCTTCCTATATTTTGTTGCAATATTTTTTTCACAACCACTTTTGAAATGTCTACCATAGTAAAAATATTCCTGATTAGGAGAAAAACAATAACTAAAAAACTTTATTTATTTTAGATAATTCAATCTATTCAGAAATAAATACACAGAGAACAAACCAAAGCAAACAGTAGTAAACTGACTTGTCCTTTAGTAAAATCATCAGGGTTTTCATAATAGAAAGCTGTAGCAGGGCGCCTGGGTGGCTCAGTCGGTTGAGCGTCCGACTTTGGCTCAGGTCATGATCTCATGGTCCGTGAGTTCCAGCCCCATATCAGGCTCTGTGCTGACAGCTTGGAGCCTGTCACCTGCTTCAGATTTTGTGTCTCCCTCACTCTCTGCCCCTCCCCCGCTCATGCTCTGTCTCTCAAAAATCAATAAACATCAAAAAAAAATTTAAAAAAAAGAAAGCTGTAGCTATGCTCACAGTGAAGAAATAATGAAGAACTATAAAAAGTAAGGTATCTCTATATTTAATAAGTTGTTGCTAGAAGTCAAAATGTCACAGAGTCTATTTTCATACTTTGGCCTAAGGTAATTCTCAAATCCAAGGGCACATATTTACTGTGGCCCAACAGTAAGTCATCTTAATGAGTATACACCAAATCTTGTCCACAGGATGAAAAAATTGCTGCCGTCAGTTTGACTGCTTTTCCTGGATGTGGTATCAGTGAGTGTTGCTGAAATCCCCAGTGCTAGAGACTGAATGTGCCCCATCCTGTCCCATTTCATATGTTGAAAACTAATCCCCAAGTATAAGGGTATTTGTAGGTAGAGACTTTGAAAGGAAATTATCTCATGAGGGATGAGCCCTCATCCGTGAATTTCTGCCCCTATAAAAGAGGCCCTAGAGAAATCCCTACCTCCTTCTGCCATGTGCAGACACAGTGAAATGATGGCCATCTGTGAATCAGAAAGTGAATCCTCACCAGACACTGAATCTCCTGGCAATGTTGGACTTCCAACTTTCAGAACCGTGAGAAATAAATCTCTGTTGTTGATATAGCATCCAGTCCGTGGTATATTTGTGACAGCATCCTGAGTGAAATAAGGCATCCAGATAGCCTGCACAGCGTTCTACAGATCTGCAAAGATATCCTTTCTGCTCACGTGTCTCAGTAAGTATCTTGGTACAGAGTACTTTTGCCTCTCCCATTATATTTCATGCAATACCCAGCAGTGTTAACACGAGGCTGTGTGAGGTATTTTGGGAAACCTTAGATGAGTAAAAGATAGTTGCTACTCTCAAGGAACTTAAAGTGATGGTGAGCACGTGTATGAGTAAGTGTGTGTGTGTGTGTGTGTGTGTGTGTGTGTGTGTGTGTGTGTGGTGGAGGAGGGTAAGGAGAGGTGCAAAGCAGAGTAAAGGGCAATAAGAAGAGATTTTTTTTCTTTTTGTTGAATAACTCTACCGTAAGGGGTGAAGAATTTTTCCGACTGGTCAATTTTCTAAGCTCTTTTTATTTATACTGTGGTCATCAATCTCTTAAAAATATTACCTTGGTGCTATATTTAGGATATTCCCTTCTTTCATCAGCCCATGGTGTTTATTGGTATTTAGATTTTTTTTTCATTATTAACAGAGGGAAGTACAAAAGCAAATTTGGGAAGGGACAATTCCCTGGATGTAGAAGAGTTTGCTCAAGGCAAATATCATGTGTAGTCTCATACTAAGAGTGGAGCCTACATTTTAACAGAGTGAATGGCTGAGTAGTTAAAAAAGAAAAAAAACCTTGGGCAAAGTAGCTTGTCAAAACATATGAACCAATGAACTGAGAGCAATAACAATAATCCATAAGCATAGCAAAACAGAGCTATCTTTTCCAGAGAGCTAATATAAATATCACTTACTAAAATATTAAGTTAATAAAATATTCATTTTAAAATTAGGTCAACAAAAAAGTGTGTGTGCGTGTATGTACTCAAAAAAAGTTCCTAGGGAAGACTATTGCTAATCTACACCAACGTATATCTCAGAAGCAAATTTTACATTGTACTTTGATTTTTTTAGGAGAAACCAGAATTTCAAAGTAAGGGAATTAAGCACATTTAGATATCTAAAACAGCAGTTTTCACCTTAAGATGTTGGTTCAAATACAATGTCATCCATTCACGATCAGTGCATTCTCATACAAGTTCAAGGGCTATCTCAGGGATAGAAGACATTTTTTTTCTCATCTTTCACTTTGCAAGTCTTTACAGTGTCACCGTGAATCCAATAATGAAATAGCAAAGCATGTGAGAGAAAAGGCCAGAAAGAGAATCACATGCTTGATCAAATGCCTAACCATCTTCGTTTGGTGCTACACAGATGAAAAGGGTAGACAAATAATCAGCATCCCTTCCTTCTTTGTGCAGATGAAATGAGGGCTGGAGGTGAATTCAATGCCAGTAACTGCCTTGTCATCACTGTTAGTTCTCTTACATCTATTACATCCATTTTCACTATCAGGTGAATTTACACTAAGTGTGAAAAAGCATATGGAAAACAATCTGAAGAAAGTTAAACTCATTTTAACAGCCTTTAAAAGATAATACCATGATCGTTCAAATCCATTACCTGAATTTTTATCAGCCGGCTAAATTTATATTCTGGTCTCTTTTGACTCTTGTCACTATACCACTATGAAGTTGCCAGGAATAAAAAATGCTATTTCAAAATGGGGGATAAAGAATGCTCTCCAAGTAATTCCATTGGAGAGGAAATTAATAAGAGATAGACAACTCTACAAATGGACAATAGACTATGGGGCAGCAAATGACAGAAGCAACAAATCTCTGAATTGTGAATTTAGGTTTGTGACTTAAATTGGCATTATTTCAGGAATTTGCATCTGATAAAACTATATGGAGAATTCAGTGTCACATATGAAGTCCAACTACAATGCATTCTCCATTACTTAATAATTTTGTCGCTGATAACTTCATCATGGGTATTTCTTTGGAGTCAGTCTCAAGGTAAAGAGATGTAGCACACTTACATTATTTTTAAGTTACTGTACTACAAAAACTATATGCTTTGTACTTTGGAGAAAGAAATTACAAGAATTATTTTTTAAAAATTTATTAATTAGTTCCCTTTTTTAGAGGATAATTTTAACTATTGAACATATGTTGTGACTATTGAATACACACACACACATACATACACACATTTGTGTGTATGTGGAATAGAATATGACAATTGACTTAACTTTTTAGAACTTAAGTATTAAGAAAAGGAGAAACAAAAACACCGCATATTTCCAATGCTTAACTTAATCCTATGACCTAAACAGAATAGGTTGGAATGTTCCACATCTGGTTAAACATTTACCAAAGTGATGCATCCTGTGTTTATTAATCAGAACTTATAAAATGAATATAAGCTGAATTCATCTTTTTATAAAATACTTTCAAATATTATGATATTGCATAGTTTTCTGTTAGATGCAAGCATTTTCCATGTTTTTTTTTACCATGTTTTTTGACTTTTAGCTATTGAATCTTTTAAAGTAAATTTATTTAAGAAAGTAATTTTGGTGCCAAAAATTACTTACTAGCATATGGATCAAACTTAAAAATCAAAAAGGAGTTAAGAGATGAATAAACAGATTGCTAAATAAGATGTCTAGATGGAGACTAGTTTTCACTCTTAGAAGAGCAATATTTAAAATAAATTCTTGGTGCACTTGGGTTGATTAAGCATCAGATTCTTGATTCTGGCTCAAATCATAATCTCACAGTTCATGAGTTCAAGCTCTATATCAAGCCCCACATTGTTGGGCCCCACGTTAGATTGGGCCCCACATGGGGTTCCTTTCTGTAGCCTGCTTAGGATTTACTCTCTGTCCCTTCCCCACCTTCTCTTTCTCTCTCTCTCAAGAATAAATAACATTTAAAAAATAAAACAAACCAGTTTCTTTAAATAAATTATTAACAATTTACCATGCCACATATGTAATGCTACTTTTAAATGTGAACAAGACAGCCTCTTTCCTGATCCCTTCCCCACGGAGGGTCGTCTTCTGACCTTTCCTTAAGTATCACCCAGGGATGTGTCTGCCTGGTACCTGCATCCCTCCCCCATTTCTCCTTCCAGATCCTAGACCAGTTGCCAGCCCATGGTGTCATTAGAACAGAAATTGGAAGTAAGTCTTTCAAACTTCTAGAGTAATTTCAAAGAGTAATTTTGTGTGAATTTTGCCATAGAAAATAATGGGATTGTACTTACATGTGTTTTTATTTCATTTTTCGAGAAATTTATTTTTCTTTCACTTTGCAAAAGTATCAGTTCAAGATGGATAAGAATAAAAACAAATCTTCTGTCTTACAGTTTGTTTGACAAGTACTGTTCTACAACTCACTGGCACCTGGTACCCGGATTTCCCCGCTACCTGTACTTGCATGGGCCTTTTTCCCAGGTATGTTATTCCCAGGGCCAGATTACAGGACCCATATGTGCATCCCTTGGCATAGTGGGCAGTGTTTTCAGGCAGGTGTGGGTAGTTTGAATGTTTAGGCTGAGGAGTCCACATGCATGGTGAAGGATAGAGCTGACGTTGGCAAGAGTCAGTGGCAGCTACTGGCTGGGGCTAGGACCGTATTTGCCCATGACTTCATGTCCCAGCAAGGAAAATCACACAATTCCAAAGTGTATTTATCAAGGTAGGAGGATGGAATATATTGCATTTAAGGTAAGTAGCTTGATTTATACCTTTTAATATTTATACCTTTTAATATTTTAATATTAATATTTAATATTTAATATTTAATATACCTAACATTCGATAGGTGAGTTTGCAATTGCATTCTTACTCTGGGCCCTGCAAATGCCCAAATGGGTGGTCCTAAAGTTGGGAAAGCTAACTTCCTTGAGAAATATGCTTCAGGTTGACTCGAATTTATATCAGCTTCTCTGGTGGATACAAATCCAGTAAGTTCTATTATTATAGAGTCTTAGAGTTCAAAGGAGCTTCTGATCTAATTCCAACTCTGACAGGAATGTGAGAAGAGGAAACAGTGTAACCTTTTCTTCTTTTTCCTACTAGCAGCAGAAGGAAACTTATCTTAGTCTGTAACATACAGCTAACTGCATTGGACTATTTACTTGGAATATAAAGGCACTTCCCTTCCGCACATTTGTCCTCTACAGGGTTTTTTGTTGTCCAGCTAATTTGGGGATTGCCTTCTTCCAAAATCCAATTCTAAGCCTTTTTTTTCCCACTTAATTATCCCATGCTTCGTACTTCATCTGATATTTGATTCATTCAATACAGGACTTTTAAAATTCATTTAAAAATATCTCCACCCCTGTCTTCCAATGTAAAAGGAAATAAGGACATCATGCACCCTTGACAAGGAGAATTTTGAAATGGACAGCAAAACCACTAACAGAATTTTAGGTTTTTTGTTTTCTTTTTTGAGGCAATTGAGGTTAAATCAGAGTGGGTTCAAAATTCTCTAAAAAGTAGGTTTGCAGAAAATTAAGGAATTAAGGAGTGTGGCAGAGGCAGCAGTGGAGTGTATGAAGGTAGGAGAAGCATGTTCACATGGAGGGGTCAGGAAACAAAGGTGTAACCCTCTCCCCTTCCACCACCTAGAATGGGGTTCTGGATTTATACAGAAGTTCTTTTGATTAAGGAGGAGTTAATGTGTATTTATTTAATGTTTATTTATTTTTGAGAGAGCCAGAGACAGAATGAGAGCAGGGGAAGGGCAGACAGAGAGGGAGACACAGAACCTGAAGCAGGCTGCAGGCTCTGAGTCGTCAGCACAAAGCCTGACATGGAGCTCGAACTCACGAACTGCAAGATCATGACTTGAGACAAGTTGGTCGCTTAACTGACTGAGCCACCCAGGCGCCCCAAGAAGAGTTCCTTTTTTTTTTTTTTTTAAGATAATGTATGACTATATTTAAAATAAGAGTTGTGTGTGTGTGTGTGTTTTTTTTTCCTCTCGGTACGTAAACATGTACAGTAAAGTTATTGCCCTATTTCTTTTGAGTTTTGTAAAAACATTAGATATATATCATTACAAAAAGATCTGCATCTGAATAATGTGTGTCTCTGTGCGCGCGCCCGCGCATTCACACACGTTAGTCTCGCAGTCTTAGGTTTACTTAAACATGATGCATTTTTTTTCTTTCTCTCTCCTAGCTCTCCCTCATTGGGGACCAATTTAGATTTATTGATTGAACAGTCTAAAAGGTAATGCTCACAGAATGAAGCTTTAATTTTTATTCTCACTGGAGATGAAATACTCAGTGTGAACTTTGATTTGATGGTGTAGGGAAATCCATTGGGTTGGTAAAGCCTGAACTGAAAATCAACAGTTATGAAAGGAATTCTGAGAGAAAGTGTACCCTAAGATTTTGAGGTTCACAGAAGAGAACACATGCTCCCCCAGCTCCAACATTTTTCATGCCATTATCAGAGGTAGATTATTGTAATGAAAAGCCTAAGGATTGGGCAATAAGTAAATTCCTAACGTTTCCTTTGTTTCAATATATGATCATTATTTTAGCCCAGATTAAGAACCATATTTGGTCTATTTTACCTATTTCAACTCTGAGAGTGGTTTATTGCTAACTACTTCAAGTGTTAAACCACTGTAAAACTCTAAACTTAAATCTCGATGGCTAGGTATGTTTTTATGGCTAATAAGAACAGCACACATCAGTCTTCAGTACCAGTATCAGAGTCCTCTGGGATCCATTTTATACTTATTTTTTCAATCCATTTTTAAGTTCAGTAGTGGCAAGGATATTTTCCAAAATAAGGTCTAATCAACTACTTCTGCAATTTTACTATAAGCCTCCATTTCCTACAGGTCACTGTCTGGCAATGAATTCTAAAAAAAAAAAATGGTTTCAATCAGGTACGTTAAACCTCACTCAAGAAGAACTAATAAAAATACTATACATAGGTTGATTATAATAACCAAGTTACTATGCTTCTTCTGTTGTTAGCAGTGGTAGGGACCAAAAAAGGGTAAAATTTAATAAGGACCTGATAGGCAAAGTCAAGAATGAAATGTTGAGCACTTACACTTGGAGCACTGTCCTGGGGTCTCCAACTTCGCCCCCATCACCAATTGTCAGGGTATCATAGCCAATCTCCAGATCGAATTCTTCAAAATTTATCTGTATAACCTAGAAATAAACAGAAACAAATCTTTCAAATATGTTGCACTATTTAATAAAAACAGAAAGCAATGACAAAAGGACATTTAAAATGCATATTAGACTTACTATATTTATCCATAAAAATTTATTATCATGGCAGTTAATCACATTAGACTCTTCCTAAAGTTCAGTCATTACAATTTCCATGATTTTTATTTGCTGTATTGTACCTTCTGTAATAATTTTTCAATGGAATGGCATGGCTTCTGTTTATAGAACATTCTTATTTGAAGCATGATTAATGCAAATCTACTTTGAGAAGGCTTTATAAAAAGTACATGTAGGTGGAGAGTGGTTTTCCATACATTTGCATATATTTTTATAAAGCTGACATGAAAAAACACGGAGTGTGCTATTTCCATTAAATAGTAAAGCTTAAAAAATGTTAGAGCTAAATTTGAATCTAGATCACCAGATTTAAAGGTATCAGATTTATTTTTGTGTATCCTTTGGTAACAGAATCCCTCAAATACATTACGACATTCTAACAAAACTGGGAGCAAATTATACCACAACAAGTAATTTAGTTATTACTTTTTACTAAAATATACTCATGCATTCATACATTGTTTACACATCTATAAAAATTCGTATTTAATAAAATTGCAATTCTTAAATCAGGAACCTAATATAATATTAAATAATAACAATTAAGAATAAGTGCAGGAAGAAATTACATAAATACCGTCCTATATGCAATCATGCCTTGAGGAAGAAATAATTAATAATAAAATATTATTCATTACCAGATTAAAAAAGATGAATGCCCAAGGTTACCAATTTTACTAAAGAATAAATGAAAAAGACATCTCTCTAATAATTTTCATAACTATTTGTTATTTTGGTATCCTAAAAGGAAATTCTAAAAAATGAGAGATTTTATATTGTTTTTAAACTTTATAACAAAAAAAGTTTTTTTTGATTATGCCTTTCTCTTGATTTTTTAAATGATTTTATATTAGCATTGACTAAAGCAATTGTTTTTGTTCAAATCTAAATATAGCATATATAAAAACATTGAATTATACATTTTACATGGCTGTAGTTAAAAAAATATGTTTCCCTGAGTGCTTCCTGCTGTCCACTGAGTTACATATGAATATTCTCAATTAATAATTGCCTGTCAAGAGAGATTTAGGTTGCTTTTCATTTTTTTGCTATGATAAGCAGACATGGTTATGAACACTATTAAACAATTTCTGGTTCAAAATCTATCTCTAGGTTATATGCTTAGAAGTGTAATTTCTGGATAATAACAAAGCAAAAATTCAATTTCATAATACTGTACCATAAGGTTTTTCAAAATTATTTTACCAATTTAAATGCTCACAATTCATGTACATTAAAGTTACATTATTTCTATCAATCTAGAGAATTTAAAAGTGATCTTTTGTGTTTTATTCATTAGTAATTAAACTGTATACATTTTTATATATTTATCATTTATGTTTCCTTTTCTGTGACATGACTCTTTGTATTTTGGCTATTTTCACTTGAACTGCTTGTTATTGATTGCGGTAATTCCTTATGTCAGTGATTCCTAACACGTTTCCTTTATAGCACACGTAGAAAAGAACAATATTTAAGACACACTGAAGTGAGCATATGAGGATAAGAAGAAATTACTAATTTACTACAGTAGGAATTTTAATCTCTTATTTTATAAGTAGTATTTTTGCATTCCCCATGATCCAATGTCACAAAGATATTTTCTTCAACTCTTTATTTTGGGGAAACTAACTTCTATAAAAAGTATGAAGTAGGTACATATGCAATAATAATAGAAAACCAGCACAGCATTACCTTCATTTTTTAACTCCAAAATGAAAAACAGTTGTCTTAATAATTTTAATTGAATAAATAGACCTCTTTTCCCAGTGATCTGCATGGCAGACTCTGACATATATCAAGAGTCTACATATGAGGATGTTGGTTTGGGAGCTCCAGATTCTATTCTTTCAGTCAGTTTGCATGTCTCGGAAGCAACATAAATTGGCTTAACTGTTTTTACTATAAAATAAGACTCTATCTTATGAGTCACATACTCCATTTTTCTATACACATTTTGAAAACATCTTTTGTTATTTTCTATATAAAAAATATACAAAACATTTGTTGTTTGTATATAGAAATACTTTTCTTCACTGAGCCCATATGTAGGCAACTTGATAAGACTTTATTATTTTTCCCTGTTATTTATTACTTGTAAATTATTTTTTTGTTTTGTATATAACAAGCATGTCTTCTGTAAGCAACAATTTTGATTCTTGTTTATTCTTTGTTTCTTTTATCTGAACTGCCTTCAATCTCTGGTACAATGTCGGATAGAATAGGCTATAGTTGGTCTCATTAAAATGTACCTCATTTGAAAGGGCGCGCTTCTAATGTTTCACCATTAAGAATATTATTGAGGTAAATATACTTTGTGAAGGCAAGGAGGTTTTATTCTCTGATTTTACTTGCTAGTTGAGTATCAAAATTTTACTGATATCATCAAATAAAGTGACATGTACACTTTCATTTCTATTATGGAAGAGCTTCTCTAAGTTTGAAAATAATCGACTTTTAGAATGTTGAGTAGAACTATCCTATACACAAATCTAAGCCTCTTTGGGGAGAATAGTAGTTAAGCTTTTGCTGATGGCCTAATTATTTTTTGGTTTTAGAATTATCCAGGCTTTCAAGGTTTTTCTTTTTTTTTTTTTTTCCACCTTGAGTCAATTTAACTAAGTTTAATTTTTCCCAGAAACATTTCAATACCGAGAAAATTTTCAAATTCACTTTCCTATGGTTATTTACTTTCTGTCTATGCTAAGCCTGTACTTTTGTCCTGTTCTATTTCTAATACTATTTAAATGTGTTTTCTCTATTTTTGTTTATTATTTTTTATTATGATAATATATATAAAAGAAAATTTGTGCTTTTAACCATTTTTTTAAGAGTACATTTTGGTGACATTATGTTCATAATGTTGTGCAACCATTACCACTGTCTGTTTCCAAAGATTTTTCATCACACCAATTTTCAACCATTTTCCCTTTTCCCCAGCCCTTGGTAACTTCTAACTTACTTTCTGTCTCTACAAATTTGCCCATTAGAAGTATTTTTTGTAAGTAGCATTACACAATATTTGTCTTTCTGTATCTGGTTTATTTCACTTAGCATAAGGTCTTTGACATTCATCCATATTGTAGCAAATTTGTTTCTTTCTTATGGCTGAATAATATTCCATCGTATGTAAATAGTTTTTCTTTTCTTTTCTTTTTTTTTTTTTTTTTTTTTTTGACCATTACTCTGTTCACTGACACTTGGGATATGTCTATCTTTTGCTTATTGTGAACACTGATGCTATGAAGATTGGTACACGAGTAAATATTGAGTCTTTGTTTTCAATTATTTGGGGTATATCCTTAGGAGTGGAATTCTGGGTCATATATTAATTCTATGTTTAGTTTTTTTGAGAAACTGCCAAACTGTTTCTCAGAGTCGAACATTTTAAATTCCCACCAGCACACACACAAGAGTTCCAATTTTTCCACATTCTCACTAGTTGTTAATTTTTCTTTTGATTATAGTCAGCCCAGTAGGTGTGAAGCAGCATCTACTTGTGGTTTGGTTGCATTTATCTAATAATTAATGATGTTCAACATATTTTCACATATTTATTGGCCATTTGTATATCTTCTTTGGGGAACTGGCTATTCAAGTTTTTTACCCATTTTAATTAGGTTGTTTTATTGTTGCTGAGTTGTAAAACCTCTTTATACATTCTCAACATTAGTTTCTTAACAGTTAAAATTTAAAAATAATTTCTCCCATTGTGTGCATGACTTTTCACTTTTATGATAGTGTTCTTTGATGCCCAAAAGTTTTTAATGTAACAAAATACAATTTACCTTTTGTTGTTTTGTTGATTATGCTTTTAGTGTCAAATTTAAGGAAACATTGTCAAATCTATTTGGCAAATTTTCCTGTCTGTTTCCTTCTAGGAATTTTATAGTTTAAGTCTTTAAACAGAGGTCTTTGATCTATTTTGAGTTAATATTTCTAGATAGTACGAGTAAAGATCCAATTTCATTATTTTATATGTGGCTATTCAATGTTTCCAGCACCATTTGTTGAAGCAATAATTCTTTCCATTTGTTGAAGCAATAATTCTTTCCTCATTGAATGGTCTTGGTACCTATGTCAGATTAATTGATCATAGATGTGAGGACTTATTTCTGAGTTCTTTAGCTTTTATTTATCTGGGAATATCTTGATTTCACCTTCAATCTTCAAGGACAGTTTTGACAGCTATAAAATTCCTGCTTGACCTCTCTGTTCTTTCACCGTGTGAATATGTCATCCTACTGCTTTCTGAATTACATGTCTTTTTCTTATTAAAAATCAGCTGTTAATATATTTAGTATTTCTTGCACATGATCAGTGACTTCTTTCCTGATGCTTTTAAGATTTTCTGTGTCTATACCTTTCAGCAATTTGATTATGATGTGTCCCGCTATGGAACTCTTGGAGTTTATCTTGGAGTTTGTTGAGCTTCTTGGTTGTGTCGATTTATGTATTTCTCAAATTTGGGGAAATTTTGAACATTATTTCTTGAAATATACCTTGTGTACCTTTCTCTATCTTCTCCTTTTAGGCCTTTTTTAATACATTTGTTGGCCCACTTGTTCATATCCTACAGGTTTCTTATGTCCTTTCATTTTGTTTTCATTCTTTTTTAATTATTTTCCTTTTATTATTCAGACTTGGTAATTTCAATTGTCTTATCTTCAAGTTTACTAACTCTGTCTTCTACCTAATCAAATCTGCTATTGAACTTCTTGTCTTTTATTTCAGTTATTTTATTGTAAAGTCTCAATATTTCTATTTGAATTCTTTTTATAATGTATATCTCGTTATTGATATTCTCATTGTATTCATATATCATTTTGTGGTTCCTTTTAATTCTTTGTCCATGCTCTTTGAGCAGAATTAATATAGTTATTATAAATCTTTGTTTAATAAGTTCAATGATGGAACTTCTTTAGGGATAGTTTCTGTCAATTTATTTTATTCCTTTGAGTGGTCATACTTTCCTGTTTGTTTGTATGCTTTGTGATTATTCTGTTGTTGCTGAAAACTGGATATTTGAGTATTATCATGCAGTAATTTTGGAAATCAGATTCTCTCTCTTCTCCAGGGTTTGCTGTTCTTGATTGTTGAAAGCTTAACTTGTATTCATAAATATTTTGCCTGGAAGTTTTTAAATACAGGTGTCTTAAAAATAATAATTTTAGTATGTTTGGGCTGTTATAACAAAATACCATACTCTGGATAGCTTATAAACAACAGAAATTTATTTATCACAGTTCTTGTGGAAGTCTATGATCAAGATGCTGGCAGATTCAGCATCTGGTGAGACCAAGCTTCCTCATACATGGAAAAAACATTTTTTTTTCTTCTGTAAACTGGTAAGACAGAAGGTCTTAGGAACGATGAGGTATCTTTTATTATACCAGCACCAAACCCTTCATGAGGGCTCCATCCTGCAGACCTAAGCACTTCCCAAAGGCCCACCTCCTAATATCATCATTTTGGGCATTAAAATTTCAACACATGAATTTTGATGGGACACAAATTTTCAGACCATAGCAACTCCTCCTCCAGTCTTTGAGGATGGGCTCAGTGCTGGAACATTCCTTTAGTACTTTGCCAGACCATTTCAAGTTCTGCCTTAACCTTCATTTGCTGCTTAACACTGAGTTGATAGATCAGCCAGTGGTGAAAGCTTAGGGTCTTTTCTGAACATATGCCTTGTCCTGCACATGCATGTAACTCTCTAAATTCTGCCATATACTGGAGGGCTTTCAAATGCCCTCATTTCCCGAAAATACTTCTGTTTGTTATTTCTAGTGACTCATTCATGGTAGCTTGCTTCTTCTATGTATTTAGTTATATTTAATAGTAAAACCATATTTATTTGAGTTTAAGCTTTAAGAATCCTGAGGCCCTAAATTGGGTATAATTTTATTCATTTTATGCTAATTGGATCCAAGAGTTACTACCAGGCTGGTGCCATTTTTACATCCTCTGAGGGTTTTAACTAACTGCTAAATTTCAAGTTTAGGTTATTTACCTATTGATCCAAGGAGACTAGTCCCCGGTCTTAGTCTTCTCATTCCAGAGATTTATTGCATTCTGCTCCAAAGAAAAGCAAGCTTTCTTCCCATTTCATCTCCTATTTTTATTCCAGCTCATTTTCTTTTCATTATGCCATTATGTGTTTGTATTTTTATATGCATATTTATATGCATTTGTATGGTATCTATGTGTGTGTGTGTATGTGTGTGTGTGTGTGTGTGTGTGTGTGTATATATATATATATATATATATATATATATTTCTTTTGTAAACCAGAAATGCACTGAAAAATGCATCCCTTGTTTTTTCAGTAGGAGGACCTCTCAGAGTACTTTATCTGTCATCCTATCAAAATAAGAAATACCATGATCCACTTCACCCCAAACCATTTCACAACATATTTCAAATTAGGAAATGCCCCCTTTTAATGGCTTTAAAAGCCTAATTGGCTACTAGAGACAAATTAGGTATCTAATAAATGATTGTTTGATTGCTAATTATATGCCAAACCCTTGATAGTCATTATTGTATAATCATGTGCTAAAGGATTTGGACACCCATTTAATGGGAGATTTTATTTTGCCTGAATTGTAACTGAGATTCATGGATGTATATATGTAACAATGAGAATCCTACTTCATTTTAAGTTAAGTGATGAACTAATTACTAACTAGTCCATATACTTTCAGATAAGCACTTAACCACTGAGCTGTCACTTGAAATTTTAGACACTTGAAATTCCTGAAGAGTTTCAATAACACTCAATCACTGGGAAGCTGGAATAGTCTGATTGAATTTGTAAAACACATTCATTTTAATTCGATTCATGTAGACTTAGTTTAAATATTATAAGAGAGTCTTTTAGTAGTAAAATCTATACATTAAAAAAATAAAAACTAAGTTTGCCTCAACTAGAGACATTAATATAAATAAAACATTATAGTAAAACTCAAAAATAGTACATTGAAATATTTCCAAAAGAAATAGAAGGTATAAAAATAATATGAAAACCACAACAACAACAACAAAAAACTCTGTTTACATCAGAATGTAATAAGTCCCATCAGGAGTCTGAAGTAATATTTTCTTTTTCTGGATTCTCCTTTACTATGGAGTTGACCAAACAGCCATTTTTTATCCCTTTATTTTTAATGAGGAAATGAAATGAAAAGTTAATAAAAAAATCAACAAATACTCATCAATGCAACATGAATGTATTCTGTACATATTTAGTTGGTAGTAGGGCTGAAACGTTTAGTAGGGAAATTAAAAGAATACCATGTATATTTGTAGAAAGAAATGTCATACATTTGCCTCTCTTATTTGTTCCTAATTATTTGTGGGTGGGAAGAGAAAGCTGCATTTAACTCACGGGACTGCTAAAAAAAAAAAGGTGTGATAGTAAAATATGTCCCTAAAACATAGAAATGATCTATAATTGTCTTGATTTCTTTTAACCAAATAAATCACTCTCTTGACTTCCATTTGTAATGATTCCAAATGGCTTACAAAGTGCTGCCTATTGAGAGTTATGTTAAAAACATTTAAGCTACTTATGTGGTTGATTAAGAATAATCTCATGCATTTTAACATTGCTTTCCAAAAGTGAGAACTCTGTAAACAGCATTAAATATTAAACCCCTAGTTGATACATTTCCTATAAGTCTTAATATATGGGTTTTCATAAGGTACTTTAACAGAAATGGTATATAACTTATGTCTCATAATTTTTATTCTCTGTATCATTCATAGAGGATTTAAAACCATAACTTCTATATTATTGCATCTCATGAAGTCATGTGGAATTCTCACTAAATTATAAACTTTATATCTGTTACCTATGAAATTTTTAAAAAAGAGCAAATATTTGTATGGTGTGAGTCACTAGGCTCAGTACCACATATGCATGGCTTTATTTTAACCCTAAAAGTTTATGTAGTATATATTTGCACATTAGTTTGCCCACTCGGCACCTAAATATCCACCTTATATTTAAAGAATTAGAAATCTTGGTAGGAAGCACAGCATAGTCCACAATAAAATTAGATACTATATTCTCTATCACTAATTGCATTTAGAGTACAGACATGAGATCTAAGCTTTCCCAGCTATTCTGGAGAGGGTGGCAAAAGCAATAGAAACATCCAGGTGTAGAGGCAATAGTGGTTATAATAAAGAATGACACTGAAGTCCTAGAGAAGCAGCATCCAATAGAAAAAATCGTCCCAAAACTCACAAGCAGGTTGGCCTAATACCACAACCATGTGCTTAAACATCACAGTATTTTTCATTTGCACAGTAAAAGTCTACAATTTAGAAGAAACTGTCTGTCTGCCAAATACCTGATGTATAATAACACAATTTGTAAATATGTTCTTTGATGTCAGCCATATCCCTCATGTCTTAAATAGTGATGGCAAGAGGGGATAATTTCTGAAACCTAAGAGCTAACAAATATTATGTCAATTCCTTGGGAACAGAGTATAGGAAGCATAGATTGGTATCAGCTGTTTTATCTTCCATGATAAAGTCTGCATTGTCTTTGCATCAAAATAAATCTGAAACTTGATGAAATTTCTCAATATTTCTCTAGTTGCTGACCATTGTATAAAACATTTTATACCAATATAATCAGCATAGCATTCAAATGAATCTTCAATGATGTTTAAATTAAAAAATTAATGATGCTTTGATATTAATACCAAGCTATACTCATTAGTGAGACAGGGCTATACAGCTAAGAGTACAGGGAATGCCTAGAGTTTAAATCTCATCTCTCTCACAGAATGCTATGTTATTTGGGGAAAGTCTCTGATATCTATAAAAGAGTGTTCATAATTCACTTCCTAAGTTTAAGTAAGCATTACTTTAAACAAGGTTTGTAAAAAACATACTGTGCTTGATACAGAATAGACCCTCATAGATGGCAGTTATTATTAGCTATGATAAGCTAATCATCATAAAATAGATGTTCACATCTGTTCATCATGGATCTTGAAAATGAAGTTCTTTTTTTTGAAAATCCTACTACAATTCAAAGAGAAGAGTGCCTTCCCCAAACTCTATGCTACTAGAAATTTATCTTTCCTGGAAGTAGCTTTTTCTACATTATGTTTGTTTCAGAATTACAATTGCAATAATACTCTGATATTAATAAGTACTTTTGCTACCAGATGAGGAAATCCAGAATGCATAATATATGCATAAGTATAAAATATACAAAGTTTAAGGTATGCATGCAAAGTTACATAGTCAATTTGACATCTAATTAAAGCATTTATTTTTTCATATACTTCTAGATCTTGGCAATCACAGTCCATTGGGGAGACAAGACACAAACAAGATAAATACCATACCCTATCTTATGTGCTTTGGGATATGGACACAGAGGATCACATGGGAGCAGAGAGGAGAACCATCCAATCCAACTGGAAAGAAAAGTGAAAACAGTTCCTCAAAGAGGAAATCCCCAGGGAGTGCAAAGTAAAGAAAAGATGAGAATTGGGTAAGAACTTTCTAGGGGAGAGCATGAAAAATGTCACAATGGGAAAAAAATACTCTTGTTTCTGTACTGCCAACTGTAAAACAGGAACCAATGAGAAGGAAGACTAAAGATGGAGGTAGGGCTCCCATCATGTTGAAGACTTTGAACTTTATCTTCTAAATGTGGAGCAGCAAACAATGAATTTTGAGGAGAGAGTTGACAGGGTGCTAACTGCTTTTCATTTGCTCTCTTTGGTAGCAGAAACAATCTGAATTTGAAGAAGAGCAGGGCAGAATTAGATCAAGACCCAAACTTTGGTATACAAGTAGGTGTTGAGAATAGACTCAATCTGGATTTCTTTATCCCAAATAAAAATAATTATAGTAATTTTTCCCCTTTCCTCTATTTCTACATATGAAAACACTATTCAATGTGACGCCTGGCTGGCTTAGTCAGAAGAGCATGTGACTCTTGATTTCAGGTCATGAGTTTGAGCCCCATGTTGGGTATGGAGACTCCTGAAAAAAGATAACAAACTTAAAGGAAAAAAAAAAGTGCTATTCAAAAGCCCACACAAAAATCTGTTTCACAGGACTATTTAATCAAATTGTATTGGGTATAAAATTTAATTTAAATAAAGCAGAATATGCAGAGCATTTGTTTGAAAAAATGTATTTTAGAATAATTCTAAAATTTGGCTGTTTTTGTAATATGTATTGTATATGATAAGTATTATGTGGCATATGGGAAATTAATGTTCAATAACTATTTAGTATTCATTTGAATTTGCTTATCATTGTAAAAAATAAATATACAAAGGTAAATATACTTGAAATTTGTGAACCAGATAAACATTGTAAGATATAAAAGTCTTAAATATGATACATGTGAAGCCAACATGTATTCATTTCAAAGTAATCTCATTTTAGAGGAAAGTATTAATCACTCATATTCTAGAAAGATTATACATTGTAGTATTATACTTGGATATTTTATTGCAGAAGATACATTCTAAGACTCTGGACTAGAGCATTCAAAAATGAGAAGTGTCAGCCTGGGGAATTCTTTAGTTTCCTCCACTTTGCTGCCAGCATCAGTTAATAGTTTCAGTTCTTACAAGGACTCATATTTTAGGGACAGGGGGTGGAGGGAGTCTGGAGATGCAGGAAGATATTGATGGAATGATAAAAGCTTCAGCTTTGTTTTATTTTTTTATGTCTTTTGTATCTCTACACTGTTCTTTCCCTTTAGGGGTTTACTGGTATGTAACAATGACAGATTAAATATGGCACTACAAATGTTTCACCGAAGGGAAAAAGCTACATAAAAATGAAAAAATGCATCAGATATTAAATCTATAACACAACATACAAAATTGTTGGTTCTTTTCTGTCATTTATTTATGCTTAGCTACTGGAGGATATAAATTTCATAATGCATATAAATTATCAACTTCAACTTATAAATTTTGAAGAAAATACTTGCAAATAATGTTACTTGTTTTAGGAAGATATTCATCACAAATGTATGTTAGGTTGTACATACAGAAAATTTTTTGACAATAAATATAAATGAGGCTCATTAAAATGAATTTTGTAAGAAGGGCTATTTCTATCTTTCCATTTCTCTGTGTCTATTTTTACAGATGATATTTGACTTAAAGCTTTATTTAAAAATTATATTCGTTCAAACTTATTAGACACACAAACATGGTAGTGAAAAATCAGATACAGTATATATATACACATATATATACGTATATGTATATACGTATATATATGTGTATATATATACATATATATGTATGTGTATATGTGTGTATATATATATAGTGAACCGCAGAGTGGGTTTTAATTCTTGACCTCAGTTTATTCTTATTATTTTTTCATATGACACCAAAGAGGAAGCATGCCTGATATTAGCTTCTCAATTCATAGCCTTTGTTGTGAACTTTTATTTCTTGTAGTCATTGATTAATGCAGTTTTATTAGTTAATATCTATGGACAATCTTGCTTACCTCCCAAATTATCTTCCCAAGTAAGCAATTTAGGTAGAAGCCCAAGAAGTTAGGGTAGAACAAGAATTATTTGACCCTGAATCCATTGCTTGCCACAGCTATCCAAGGAGAAAGATTCCTGGTCCACTAACGAACATTCTTTGTGGGAAGTGGCTGGGATAAAAGTGAAGAGAGGTAGTTATATTATTCTTTCCTGTTTTGAGAACTGCACTTCAATTAATAAGCCTCTAATTTAAATTTTGGAAGTTACATTGAAACACAAATCAGATAATGTAAGTCTTCTACCTAAAACCTCTTAATTTATTTAATTCATTCTATAACTATTTAGAACCCATTTTTTTACCACATTCTATCCTTGTGCTGGGGATAGAAACAGACTTTCTTCCCTTCTTTGGAGAAATACACAACAGATAGGAAAGTATTAGATAATACGATGTCATGTAAAATCTTCAAATACTCATAAGTATTATGAAGTGCTGTAACGAAAAATAAAGCATGGAGACAGAGGGTGATAGAGGTGGTCAGTGACAGGGGAGGAAAGAACATGACATTTGAGAGATATGTGAATGAAGTGAGAGAACAACTGGTTCGGTCATTCTCCTCATGATATTTTTGGATGGATCCCAGAATGCCCTGTGTGATCTGGGCTTTCTTCAGCTCTACAGTCTCTGTTTCTTCAGTCATCCTCTTACCCACCATGCCACACGACCTCTGCCATCTTTTTAATTCTAGGAGATGGCAGGGTCTTCATGGACCTTTGCAAGCAAATTTTATTATTTTATTTTATTTTATTTATTTTATTTTAATTTATTTCATTTTATTTTATTTCATTTTATTTTATTTCATTTTCTTTTCTTTTATTTCATTTTTATATGTTTATTTCTGAGAGAGAGAGAGAGAGTGCGTGTGCAGGCACAGGAGACAGGCAGAAAGAGAGGGGAACAGAGGATCCAAAATAGGCTCCATGCTGACAGCAAAGGCCCAACTGAGCCACCCAGGCACCCCTGGGAGCAGTTTTAACTCTGCCCCAGACACTTTCCTCTTTGCATTGCTAATCATTTGTCTTCCTTCAAGATTGGCTTAAATCTCACCTGCTCCCAAAGGCCTTCACTACTGATACTTCTACGCAGAATCCCTTTCATTCCACTTAGAATGTTTCTTTCAAATTGTGACTGTTAATTTCTGTGTTTACTTTTTTATTTTCTGTCTAAATCCCTAGCTGGAAGCTTCCTAAAGGCAGCGAGTTAGTTTTGTTTTGTTTTGTTTTGCTTTGTTTTGTTTTTTAATCTCTTGTAGACCAGATTTCTAATCAATAAAAGTGTAGACTTCCCTAGGACAAGTTTAGCACTTACAGTATTGGTGCTTATCTGTCTACTCTAAGATACATGACATCTTATATGGTAGATATATGGTAGAGATCAACTCAGACTGAGAGTTTATAAGGGGATATGGAAGAAGTCCTCCCAGGAAAAAGAAAAAAAAAAAAAAAGACAGCCACCTCATCCTACCTATACCTGCAATTTTTGCTTTCTTTCTCCTATCTTTGCCCAATGTGAGCGGTTATACTGGTAGGTCAGGATGGGGCTGAAATTCAAGCAAGATATGTAATGCAGAGCAAAGGGATTACACAGAATCCTACACTTCAATGATATGTGTATCCAATGTGACTGGTTGTGTGAGGATAATCAGATCATCCAAGTGACTCTCCTTCACCTTGGTTAAACATTTCCAGAAGCTAAACAACCTATAATGCCAAGAAGAACCAGTACAGGATACACAGGCAAAACACTGCACTCCTTCTCTGTCCTCACTACCCAGCTGCAGCTGCTGTTGGTTGAGGTGCGGGGCAGCTGGGGCAGGAAGTGGTGTCCCAGAATGGTAACTGTGATTCTTGAAACTCTGAGGTTGTCATTAAGATGACCTTCTACTCTGCGGTAAAATATCTCCAGGGGGAGACAGCAAAAGCTTGCAGCTCTCTCCAGTTCCTTTTTCAGTCTCTCTTGGCAGACTTCTATTCTGAATTCTTAGAAACATCTGCTGATGGCTTCTGATGACTAATATCAGCAGGGAGTCTCCGCAAGGATATTCCAAGTTCTGAAATGTGTGAGAGCGTGTGTTATCTGCACAGCAGGAAGCTCAGCTCAAACACTGGTGGTGGAGACATTATGCTCAGCACACTGGGGATACGGTGGGGTGGGGTGGCGATGGTGTGACTACTGGTGGCAGTGGTAATAGTAGGAATGTTATTATTAACATTTTATAAACATATACTCTATTCCAGACTCTGTTCTAGGTGTATGGCATGCCTTATCTCACATAATCCTTCCAAGGGCCCTATGAGAAAGGCAGTATAATTTTTATTTTACTATTCAGGAAAGTAAAATGCTGAAAGTCAATGATTGTTAGTGGAAATACCAACCTCTCATAAACAAACAAACTGTGTTGCTTCAGTTTTCAAGATGTTAAAATGAAGCTGCACCTAACTTTGGTAAAAATGCAATCTAGAATATTGGTCATATAATTATGGAATTAACTAGAAGGCATGTGACAAAGAAATGAGTTATTAAAATATTAATTTTAAGAATAAGAGAAATATAATGCTTCATAGAATAAATATATAGCCTACCCAAGAAGAGAGATTTTATGTTCTGTTTCTTTATACTTCTTCATGCCTTCATTTACAAAAAATACATCAGGAAAATGATGGTTGTAACAAGAAAAACAAATTTTAAACAGTTATAACTTATGCGATTAAAAAGGGATATGGGGGCGCCTGGGTGGCGCAGTCGGTTAAGCGTCCGACTTCAGCCAGGTCACGATCTCGCGGTCCGTGAGTTCGAGCCCCGCGTCAGGCTCTGGGCTGATGGCTCGGAGCCTGGAGCCTGTTTCCGATTCTGTGTCTCCCTCTCTCTCTCTGCCCCTCCCCCGTTCATGCTATGTCTCTCTCTGTCCCAAAAATAAATAAAAAACGTTGAAAAAAAAAATTTAAAAAAAAAAAAAAAAGGGATATGGTCTTAAAGACTGTGCCATATTATTGCCTCTTTAGAAAGTTATTAAGATTCACTCAGAAGCTATGAGCAGACTCAGGTTAAGTGTTTTTATAGCCAGTACAGCGTCTTGCTTACAGTAAACTATAAATAAAGTCTACTTTACTTAAATAAGGAAATATTGTTTTAATAATTCATTATATCATAGGTGGTTTTTATAATGTAAAATTGCCAACAATATTTGCTGATCAGATAGATATTTACACCAGCTATTCAACAGCAAATACTTGTTAAATATTTGTTGTTGTAGAGATGTTACCATGCTCACTCATAACCATCCCTCTCTTTCTCATTATTATGGAAGAACACTGCTCATTCCATAACTCTTCCTTGAGATGAATGATATTTAAAGGGCTGACCCTTTAATGAATAGATGCTATAAGTATGTGGTTTAGTTTAGAGACGTTTTAATGTCTCTCCTACACAAAAGATTCTTCTTTACTTATTTTCTATTTTACTGCCTTCTCCTTTTCTGCCTGTGTTTTTCACCATTAAAGACCGTGATGGTTAGAAGAGTTTCAGAAGGAGGAAAGGAATTCTTTGCTTGAATGAAATACTATGTCTCAAAATTGCCACAGTAGCTGGATACACACCACAATTTTGTACACTAACAACTGAATGCACATCAATGTTTCTATTCCCTATTTCCTATAATCCTAGTATAATCCCCTGCTAGGGAAAGAGAGTGAAAGGTGTGAAATAGGAATGGCATAGAATTTTAAAACAATTGAAAGATATTTAAATCTGTCTATAGATAAAGGGATCTCTCTGGGAAGAAAAAGAGTAGGACATAATTCAAAGATTTCAAAGTTTGCCTTTATCACTTTCCTACATCTTGAATATTAATTAGAGTAGCTCTCTTTTGCTGGATGAAGACACCATCCTTTAAAAGCCCTATGCTCCCCAATTTCTTTGCGCTTCCTCATTCCACCTGTGGTAGACAGAATATTGACCTCCCAATGGGATCCATGACTTAATCCAGGAAATTTGTGAATCAATTACTTCACATATTAAAAAGGAACTTGCAGATGTGATTAAGGTTAAGGCCTCTGAGATAGAAAATTTATCCTAGATTACCCAGGTGGGCCCAATCTAATCACACAAGTCCTTAAAAATAGAGGAAGAAGGCAGAAGAGTATGACAGAGAAATGTGATATCAGAAGGACTAGACCACCTTTGCTGAATTTGAAGATGGAAGAAGGCAGCTGGGAACGTCTCTCAACTGAGAGCCAAAAACAAAACAAAACAAAACAAACAAACAAAAAAACAACAAACAAAAAAACCCAAAACCAAACAAACCAAACAAGCAAGCAAACAAACAAACAAACAAACAAAAAACTGGGCACTTGACCCTACAATCAACAGGAATTTAATTCTTCCAACAACACAAATAAATAAGAAACATTTTTCCCTAGAGCGTCCAGAAAGAAACATAGCTTGCTGACATTTTAATTTTATTGCAGTGAGACCTGTACTGAACTTTTGACCCACAGAACTGTAAGGCAACAAATAGGCGTTGTTCTAAGCCACAAAGTTTATGGTAATTTGCTACAGCAGCAATAGTCATGACCATCATATCACCCAACCATCATAACTCTTGTAAGTACTGCTTAGTGTGGCCACTCACTCACCCTTCAAATTTAGACAAGTCACTTAAGTTCTCTAAACCTGTTTTTACACATATAAAATAGACATACTATGTCTAGACCAACTACTTCATACAGTTAGTGGGAGGATTAAATGAGATGATACATAAACAGAGCTTAGAATAGGGCCTAACATACCAGTTTTGTAACAGAGAATGTCATACCTTTCCCAAACATCCTATTACCCATCTTCCATGGCGGTAGCGTTTCTAGCTGGTACCAAGTTACCCTAAATAAAGACCATACTTTCTATCATTTTTGCAGCTGAGTATGATCATGCTACTAAACTATGGTAAAAAGGTGTGTGTGTGTGTGTGCGTGCGTGCGTGTAGCACAGATTCTAGAAAGTTTTCTTAAGAAACAGCTTGCAATTGTCCTTTGCCGTCCTTTTTATCACTTGCTTCCTGAAATGTGTGAGACACCATGTTGAAGCCTGAGACACAATACTGGAACTTGAGGGCAATGGCCATACCCTGGAATGGTAGAGTAGTAATTAGCCTAAGTCCCTGAGGAATTCCTGGAGTAGAGCCATCAGAAGTTATAGACCACATACCTATCTTGCTCAAGTCTCTCTTGTTGGGGGGGTTTCTGTCTTTGAAAGCCAAACCTAATCCTTATTAAGTCTGTATATCCTGGTATTTTTAATTAAGGATTTCTTTGTCCAGTCTCCTATTTTCTTCTATGCCAACCCCCAAAAGACTTTATTTGGCTGCATTAAGTATACAAATTGTCACCATTTATGTGAATCATTTAATATTTAAGCTTAATTATCATGTAGCACAGTTCTGATTAAGCATATCACTCAAAAACCATTATAATATTGAGGTTAAAGTGTTAGGGATGCCCAACCATTAGCAGTGGGAAGAGGAGTGAAAAAATAATCTAAATAAAACTATTTTGTATTTTGCATAATTTGCCTCCTTTTTTTTTTCTGAAGAATCAGAGAAATTCCTAGGAAGAGCTAACAAATATAAATAAACCAGTGAGATTTTTACCTAGAAATATTTCATCAGTTCTTTCAAAAAATATTCATTTCAATAACTTTTACAAAACAGCTATTATATTAAGAGTTAAGGATGCAATGATTCAAAAGTGGTTTTTGTTACTAAGTGTGACACTAAGGAAAAAAGATGAACAAACAGATAATTACAATATAATATGACAACTGGTGAACCAGTATGCAGAGTAGGATCCTAAGTCAATCTAGGTGGGAGGACAGGAAAGGATTCCATGAACAGTGAAACATGAGTTGAGGCCTAAAGAATGGCCAGGAATAAACTGGGTCAGGAGTTAAGAGAGGTGCAAACAGAGTAGGGAAGTATAGAGAGCAGTATGTCCCCCAAACTAGAGGGTTCTGGTAACGCACTGGTGTAAAGTAAAGTGTTGGGTCATGGGCCTTGAGCTATAAGAGAAGTTCAAGTTGTTGATGGATTCATCCATGAAGCTGTACAGATCTATTTAAATATTTTACCAAGAAAGGAGATAACATTTCATTTTGGAATACAAATTCACAGCGGATTTGTTGATAGGCATCAAAATGAGAGAAAGATTCTACAGTTGGGAAGTTGGTTGATAATTCATAGGAGAAATAATGAAAACTTGGATGAGAGAGAGTTAATCAACTTTGAGGCACACTAATGAGCTATACTGAATCTACTGGACATTTTATTTAGACTTGTGAAGGAAGAGAAGAATACAGAATGAAAAAATATTTAAATTCAGGACATAGAGGAAACTGAATTTTAAGGAAATGGCAGAAAGGATGAATACCAGGAAAAGATTGAGAAGGGAAAAATTAAGGAAATCAGAGCATAAAGAAGTCAAGGGAAGAGAGTTTCAAGAAGCAGGAAGTAGTCAATAATGTCAATTAGTTAACTACTATTCTTTCTTTTTCACTTTACTAATCTTTATTACTCATCTTTATTATAAAATATAACATATGATTGAAATTTAACAGAATTTTTGTTAGCATAAAATTAAAGAGGAAAAAATTAACTGAGGTCCTCTATCCAAGGATAACTCATTTTACATTTCAGAATATTTATTTTTGTTTTTTACTTAATGATATTTATTTATAGACAACTATTCATTGTGCCTGCACTAATTCATTTCAAATAAAAATTTCAACTAAATAAACCATTTGACACAACACATTTCATTGGCAAGTGCTGTACAGGTATGACTCAGTCATGAGGAGGGAAAATAAAGGTCAATGCCTTTGACAGCTCCCTTACTTCCAAGGTTAGGATACCCTACAAATGGTAAACAGACACTTTTCCAGGCTTGAGGAATCTTCTAGTTGTTTTCCCTGGTTTCCAACCTATTGCTTTATGCCAAGATCTGTACTTTACTCCTGGGTTCTTTCTGAATCATGACTTGGTAGGACCACCCACTTGGCTTTGATTTGTTCTGAACTGTTACCTGAGGCTGGCTCCCATTAGCTCCTCCTCAACTCTAGTAGATACTGTCAGTGCTCCATCCAGATTACCCGCAAATGTTTCTGGTCCTTTCTGTAATCTGTTTTCTATCACCACATTCATTTGCCTCTAAATGTCTAGAGATATGTCTTCTGGAGGCTTCCTTCAGTCTATGGGAACTGTTATGCCCACTCATGAGCCCTGAAGGGCCTGGGTAACCCTTAGCCTACAGTTATGGGTAGAGAAGAAAGATAGTCCAGCTACCTTGTACTGAGTTGGAACAAAGTCTGATGTATAATTTACACAGGCATAGGATCAAGCTACAGCTTGGCTTTTGCCTGAAATTTCACCCTTGTTTAACTTTTTTCCTGTCCTGCTTACCCCACTCTCTGAATAGTTTCCTTGGTGCACTTTCTTAAAATATCACTTGCATATAAATCCTTGTCTTGACTCTGTTTTTTGCAGAAAAGACAGCTGCAGTCTGCAGGAAAGTGACACTTTCTATATCTGGCTGAGGTCTCAGACCTGGCACTGAAGCTTGGCACAGGTCCCAAAGCTCTGACTCTTTGGCACAAAGAGCTAGTGCCTGTAAGTGGGCAGGCTAAACGAAGTGGCAAGAGGCTAGCTGCAGTGATGGAACAGTGACAATATGGAAAAGCTTTTGATGTTAGTGTTCCGGGTGGAAGTCAGGGTGTATTCTGATGCCTGAAGAGTTTATGGGGAGGAGCACTGAATGGGTCTTTAATGGATCTACACAAAAAACATGAACTTAAATGTTGTACTGGGTATATGAATAAAATATTTCACAATTTAATTATATTACCACATCATAAAATAGACCCTGACGACTTATTCTTGAAATAAACAGTAGAATGAAATGACCTGCCTAGAAAGGGATAAGATTTCCTATTAGAAGAGGTTGTCCTTCTTGACCTGCATCTAAGTTTGAGACAGGTGTCCCATCTATCATGTCACTTCAACAGAAACCTGTGTCAAAATAATATAAAATGTTACAGTAAAATTTTATCAGAACTATATGAAAAGTCCAATAAGTATGCTTGATGTTAGCACTTGAGAAAATAATACGCATGTATAAATATTACTAAAAATATTATAGAGTTAACATTTATTTATAAAGCAGTATAACTGCCACCAAAATATTTGCCATTCGTTGTGCACTAACTTTAGACTATGCTTGATACAAATGCCTAATAATTTCTCAAATATTCCATATGCATTGCTTATTCTTGTCCATTAGTTCTTTTTTTTTTTAATGTTTACTTATTTTTGAGAAAGAGCACATGCATGCAGACGTGAGACGAGAGAGAGAGGGGGGGAGACAGAGAATTCCAAGCAGGCTCCATACTGTCAGCACAGAGCCTCAGATGGGGCTCCAACTCACAAACCCTGAGATCATGACCTCAGCAGAAATCAAGAGTCAGATGCTTAACCAACTGAGCCACCCAAGTGCCCCATTAGTTCTTTTATTTATACAATAAATGTTAACGGGGCACCCACTGTGAGCTATGTACTATTCTTATGCTTAAAGCTCCTTAATTATTTAACATATCTCAACATATGTATTATGATCTATTTGATGATGTCATCCACCTAAAATTGTCTTTGGAATAAGGGGTAGCATAAATATTTACATAATACATTAAATTTAGAAGATAATGTCCAATGTACAAAGTGTCGTATTGTTTGCTGACTTGGGTGTTCCTCCAACACTCCTATGACATGGCCAGGCAAGGATAATTATCCCTGCATTGAAGATGAGGAAACTGAGATTCGGAGATGCAAAATTACTTGAACAAGAATTCAGGGTTTCTGACTCTTAGATCAAAACTCTGCCCAGTATCCCTCTGCATAGAATAATAAGGAAGTTATTTCTAAATAGGTGAGGAATATCCAGCATGAGTTCTTAAATATATGCACTTAAAATCATGCCATTGCCATACATAGGTTATAGTCAGCCATATTCTTTGAGTCATGAGGTACAATTGTGAGCCAAATTTAGAAACAAATTAAGTATTCATAGTCCTGGAATACCAAAAAAAATGTGTTTTTGGCTAGTGTTATCCCATATTTTTTTAAAGTCACAGTCAATTCACATCCTTTTGATGACCAATTTTATATCTTCTGATAATTTAGACTTCTGCTAAACTAGTGAGAGTTAAAATTTAGACTGAAGTCGACCTCACATGCCTGTTTTTATTTTCTCTGAATTATATTCTTCTATGCTCAGTCAATTTAATCTTGTTATTAGTGGCCTCCCAGTGGATTTTATTTTGTCAGTTGTGAGATTTGTTGACATCCTGGAGACGTCAGTATTATTCTCACAAATAGCCATCCAATGTGGATAAAAACACGTCGCTTTAAAGTGAGAATATGAACTGGCCAAAAAGCCATAAAGAATTCTATTCCACACATTTTTATCTTGGTTCTGCACATTATACTGAAGATCTAATTAATGAAAAAAAAAAACTGTACCTTATACTGAAGAACTATTTAATTAAAAAAAGCTATTTTGACTTTACTATTAATTTATGTTTACATTTGAAAACCCACTTCTCAAAAGGCCATTAGACATCCAAGAAATTAGAGTAGAAGTACCCAACATTACCTTGTGTTTTCAAGAGCTAGAACCTTTGTATCCCAATATTGATGAAGATAGAAGAAATAAGAATATAATCAATTTGCAGGATATGTATTAGAGAGTAAACTGGGGAGATAAATATTGCAACAGATTCTTTACTGTCAAGAGACAATAAAAATTATGACTGTATCACTAGCTTCCTGCCTCAGGGTTCCTTAGTGACAATTAATAGAAACCTATTTTGGCTGACTTAAGTAAAAAGATAATAATAATAACGTAACTAGATAAAGATATGGGGTAGTTCATAGAAGTAAGGAACAGCTAAAATCCCAGCTTGCCAATGGAGGCATCCTTCTTGCTTTTCCTTGAAGCCCCTACAAAACTTCACATGAGGCAATTGCCTTGCAATGGGATGTTTATTTTCCTGAAGACCAACCACTAACCACTATCTCCTCATATTCCCTAAAACAGAATCAAACTCTCCATGGTGACGTTCAATATTTTCCCTGAACAATATGGTAGCCACCGGCAACATGTGGCTATTGCGTACTAGAAATGTGGCTCATTTGAACTGAGATATCCTTTAAGTATTAAGCACGTTCCAGATTTCAAAGATTTAAAATGAAATAAAATGATGGTAAATTACTGCATTAATAATTGTGTTCTGATTACATGAAATTATAATATTGAGGTTAAATAAAATATGACATTAAAATTAATTTCATCTTTTAAAACTGTAGCTACTAGAAAATTTAACATTATATATGTGGCTCACATATTTCTTTCTTTTTTTAATGTGTATTCATTTTTGAGAGAGAGACAAAGACAGAGAGGGGGTGGGGTAGGGGCTGAGACAGAGAGGGAGACACAGAATCCAAAGCAGCCTCCAGGCTCTGAGCTGTCAGCACAGAGCCAGACACAGGGCTTGAACTCTGGAGCCGTGAGATCATGACCTGAGCTGAAGTTGGACACTTAACTGACAGAGCCACCCAGGCGCCCCTCACATATTTCTACTGGACAGTGTTCTTGTAGACAGCCTCCAAAAATTTTTCAAGACATAGATCAAAGAGTTTTGACAACTACTTTATCCTATAGTTAAAACATTTTTTTAAATGTTTATTTTTGAGAGAGAGAGAGAGAGAGAGAGAGAGAGACAGAGTACAAGCAGGGGAGGGGCAGAGAGAGAGGGAGACACAGAATCTGAAGCAGGCTCCAGGCTCTAAGCTGTCATCACAGAACTGAATGCGAGGGTCAAACTCACCAACCGTGAGATCATGACCTGAGCCAAAGTCAGACACTTAATCGACTGAGCCACCCAGGCACCCCTCTCCTATAGTTTCAAATGGACATCTTTTTTTTTTCTTTTTAAGTGTGAATAGCTGCAAAATATGCAAGTTCTACTATACTATAATTTTATAAATATTTGAAATACAGTTTCCTTAAAATCTTGTTAACATTAGTCCATTTAATTTCTAGAAAATGTCCACTGTATATTATAATTGTAAAGACTGTAATATCAATCAGACAAATTAGGAATTCTATGTGTTCAATAAACCAGACTTTGTGTTTCAATTCAGGTTACTCTATAATTCTATGTATTGTAAATTCTAATTCTAGGATATACAGAGATACAGATAGGTTAAAAGATAGGTGGGTGGATAGATAATACATATGCATATACACAAACATACACGTGAACGTACATTAAGAGATAAAAAGAGGGGACTTTCTGTAAGTTTGTTTTGTAGATGAAATAAGGTATTGTCTTCTTCAAATATTTCTTAGTGAATCTATTTTTTGCTTTGATCTCAAAGACTCTCCCCTCAGGAACTATATGCACATAGAATTTTCTACTCTGGATCGCTAGAATTTTATTTACACTCATTTCAGCTGGAAAAGTAATATGTGACTTTCTTTTGAAACCGTGAAAGACAATCACGAAAAGGAAAGTGATAAAAGAGAACAAACAGATAGAAGTAGGTACTTAAGCTGGACTCTGTTAAAAAGTGGAATACTCGAAAACGGTGTTCAGCTCTGCCCCCCCCCCCGTCCCCCCCGCCCACCCATACACACACCCTGGAAATTGTTCGTGTATTCCAGCACACACATACAAAAGACTGAAGACAAATGCACGAGACAACTGAAATCAAGGAAGATCCTCCTCATACAAGTTAAGGAAAAGCTCAAGACAGAGAAGTATTTACTTCACACATGGAGCTAATGTTAAATGCATATTGTATTGCAAGAAGAAAAATCAATTCAATAACCAGGCTAGTTTAAAGTATTTCTTCTAATATTCTGATTTGCTGTTGTGGTGAAGAAGCCCTCAATTATGTTCATCATTGAAATTCTAAGATTAAAGGAAATATTCCCTTACAGAAGCTTGTGGAAGGGGTATAAAGTAACCTTAAAAACATATATTACTTTAACATTGCAATGCTCAGTCATTATATTTTATGTTTAGTAAGCTTAATGGCAATGTTTGTACTGAGAAATAAAAAATGACTATAATGTTTAGTCACCTATAAATTAATCATCGCATAATCAAATGTGGAAGAAAATGGTATATAGTGACATTTTTTTTCTGCATCAACACGTCAATTAAATGTAACAAATAACTAAAGACAAACACGTTTCCTGATGAGACAGCAACATTTGGCAAAATAGATGTCATTTAAAATGATTCTATTTTGAACGAGCCATTTCATGTTTCCTTATCTAATCAGTATAATAATTTTATGATATAATATTATTATTTCTAATAGAGGAAAAAGAAAAACTAGTTCAGAGGAATCAAAGATCATGCCTGTCTACAAATGTGTAACTACTAAGAGGGACAGTATGGATTTGAAATCAGTTCCATTCAGTTTAATCCAGCTTCAAATCTCAAGAGATTTTTCCACCAATCATATTTGTGGTTTGGACAATTAGAACACCATGATTGCTTTTAAAACTATCAAACATAAAGAAAAACAGGTACAATGATATTTGAAGAAAATTATAGATATTGAGGTATTAAGCATCTTGGTTAATTGAGATTTATACCAACTAGGAAAGCTGTATGCCCATGTTCTATGCCAGTGACCGCCTTCCTGAAAGATCTGATGTGAGAATCTATAGAAGCAAAACAGGATTTTTCAAACTGTGTTATAACCTGTTAGTGTATCATGAAATAAATTTATTGAGGCATGACCCATATTTTAAAAACAAATAGGTCAATATAGATTAGAATAAAAAATAGAGAAGTGAATTCACATATTAAGGGAAAATACTATTTTGTGGCATTGTGTGTACGTGAGTGAATTGGCCACATTGTAAAAAAAAAAAATTCTAACTGCGGGTCATGGTTAAAAATGCTTGAAAACCAATTTCTATAAGGATATCTTAAAATAGAGGTAAACCAACAGATCAAAAAATAATGTCCTCAGTCAGGTACTTGATAAAAATAGCAAAGAAATGAAAGTAATTATGTCCTCCTTAGAAAATAAATTGGATTTTTTTAGAAGAAAAAGAAGAGATAAAAGTTTGGTAGATTGGGTAAGATAAACAAGGGGAAATGTGATGACCTCTGTGAAACTTCAGGTATCTCAGTAAATGAGAATGAATTAAACTTAGCAAAGCAGACATCTCATTGAACAGGAGATAATTACCACATTTTGATGACAATTACAGGTAATTATCATGACACAAGATTTCTATCTCAATGCAAGATTAATATAATGTGTTTGTTCCATACTTTATAATGAATTTACTTCACGCTTATCTTGGTGTAAGATACTTACAGCACCTTAGTGTGAGATACATCCTTGTAATAACACATATCTTAAGAAGTACACAGTTCTGACCTTTGCCAGCTATGTGATCTTAGATAAGTTATTCAGCCTCCATGTTAAACGCAGACAATAAAAGTATCTACTTCACAGGGGAGTCTTAAGAGGATTAAACAATTCATAAAAAGTGCTGTGAATAGTATCTGGCATGTTGCTAAGCCTTCAATAAATGCAAGTTTATTTTTCAAGTACTACATGATTTTTTAAATTATTTCAACAACCCATAATTCATACAGAGAAGATATCTGACAAATAAAATATTTGTTCAATTGAACTGACGACACAGGTTGGGTGAGCAAAATAGTTTCTTTATATAGAGGAAAGGTTAGATTTAGTGAGTTTCCCAAGTTTACACAGTTAGTTTGGGGCAGAAGCCTTCTGATCTAGTTCTGATTCATAAATCGGGGCTTGCCTATGAGGCAAGTGTAACTGACCACTGAATTGATTTTTAAAACCATGCTGCTGCCCTGAGGATAACGATTCATGAACATAAAACATTCTGGCAGGCAGTATAACTTTATCTAATAACAATGAGTTAATGTGTTTTAAGTCCTTACTATATTAAGCACTCTGTAGTCATTACCTCACTTACTTCTTACAGCACTGTGAAATGCATTCTCCTAATATCCCCATTTTTATAGATAAAGAGACAGAATTATAGGGAGGTTAAGTAACTTGATCAAAGGTATCAGCAAATTGTAAGTCAGTATTTGAACTACCATCCGAACCAGTTTTATGGGCTCTACTACCAAACTTTCCTTCACTAACCCAGAAAAGATACCAAACAATCTGAGAGGAATTCTGATTCTGTCTAGTTAGGTACTCTCTGTATTCTTCCAAGGAGAAGGAGGATAGAGAGAAGACAGGAAAACTGTTTTTTTCATCTCCTCTTACATTCGTTCAGCATAATATTCTTATTTGAAGTATTGTGGCACATGCATGTTTAGATGTATTACTCATTTATAGTCAAACAGAAAGACAATCTAACCTTTTGAAATACCCATAATGTGAATCTTCTATGAGTGGAGACCACAATAAAAACTACTTTTTATAATAAGGAGTAGCTGTGAGATGTATAGTAATAAGAGAAACATTGAAAGAAAAGGCAGCTTTGTGCCAAAACACGATATATCTGAATGATACGTTAAGCAGAAAAGATAGGAAGCAAAAAGCCATTATTCATGGCTTCTTTAAAAAAATACATACTTACAACTTCAAAAAAAAGTCTCAGAAAACATTCATCTACAATTTTAATGTGTTGTCACTTACGTTAGTCACCAGGAGGAGAGTTGTGTTATTTAAAGATTGATTTTTTCCAAATTCTCATATAAGTTTACATTTGGATAAGGGAGAAGTAGAAAGTATTGGCAGAAATCATACTCTAGATACGAATTTTCTTTCCTGCACTTCTTCATGATCTCTTTGCCTTTGTCTTTATGATTCTGTGTCTTTATGATTCTGCTTCCTGCCACAGATGGTTCTACCTTACCTTATTTGTATTCACTGCTGTGATGACCCAGACGCATTGTGCATTGCTGTCATACTGGAATGGAAAGTTGGGAGACGTAAAGGTTCCACTTGGTCCTTGAAGATTAGAGCCACATGTCTTCACTAAAAAAGAAATTGCATTTTAAAAGTGAGCCTATGCCTCATGCAAAGTCTTAGCAATACAGTGCTTTGCAAACAGACTTTAAATTCAAAATTGCACAATTACAGCCACATTGAAATACATATTAGGGCGTTCTGTCACTTATCAAAGTGAGACTATTTTTTATACTCGAAAATTCACAAGCTCAATATTTTTTCAACATTCACTGAAAACTAACTATGAATAAAAGTGTGAGGCATTATAAATTATCCTCTGACTGTAAATAGGTTAGCTTAATTAGGGAGAGGTGTATTTATGCAATATCATGTTAATAAAAATCTACAAAAAGAAAGAAATAAAGCCATGGATTGATTAAGCCATCCAGATAGTGTTTTCAATCCTATTTATTAAGTATCCTAGGACTTGAGACTAACTGAGAAATCAATATTAAAACTACCTTTGCTGTTCTTATAACTGTGAATTAGACCATTCAGGCTACAAAAAGAGCTGCACTGAGGTAATTTTAATAAATTCCCACAAAAGTTAAATGTTGTAATACTTCTTCAGTTTTCCAACCCTTCTTTCTTCCACTTAAAAAGAGTGAGTGGCTGCACTACATCTGTGCCTTCTCTTCCTTCTTGGTCACCATGTTTCTTGTTGGCATTGGTTTTGATTTGCATCTCTTTGCCCCATTCCATTAAAATCCTGCATGTGTCCTCCTTCTCCAACTCATCAATAATAGTTCAGTGTATTTTTAAATGATGTACATATATTTTCTTTTTTTTTTGAGGTACACATATTTTCAGTGCACTTAAGACTTTACATAGTTATTATCATCACCAGTTTATTTTTTTAATGTTTATTTATTAATTTTGAGGGGGGGAGAGGGGCAGAGAGAGAGAGAGAGAGAGAGAGCGCCCAGTGTGGAGCCCAACACGGAGTTCTATCCCATGACCATGAGATCATGACCTGAGCTGAATTCAAGAAATCAGATGCTCAACTGGCTGAGCTGCCCAGGTGCCCATATTCACTGCCACCTTAAAGATCCATTTAGAGGTCCCAAAATTTGCTTGACTTCCCCAAGATCACTCAGCTAATAAATAGCAGAGTCAGGATTACAGCTCAGGTTCTTTCAACTCCAAGTCTTACTTTCCTATCACCAAGGGTGTCTCTAGTTTGTTAAATAAAGTTTTCTTTACTATTTTTTCACTTTAGCTTATATTTTAGCATAAATCTCTTCCAGATAACTTGAAATTTATATCTTGTGGTTAAACCATTGAGGATTAAATGGTTACTTTTCCTTTTTCTTCCTTCAACATCAGTTACCAATTTTTCCTTTTCTCCACTTACTACCTAATTTCCTGTAACTCTTCTATGCTGACTACAGCATTTTCTTGCCTCTCATTCTCTCTCTCTCTCTCTCTGTCTCTGTCTCTGTCTCTGTCTCTCTTTCAATTCCCATGGTATATATAGTCCCATCTTAGCTGATTTTAAGCTACCACAGGTTATCAAGGCCTCACAAAATTTCTGAGTATTCAATAATTGGCTTTTCCTCCCACTTTATTGAGATATAATTGATATACAACATTGTGTAAGTTTAAGGTGTATGATGTGATGATTTGATACACAGTAAAATGATTACAGGAAGGTTAGTTACCTCCATCATTTCACATAATTACTATTTGTGTGTGTGTGTGTGGGGGGGTAACATTTAAGATCTAATCTCTTAGCAACTTTCAAGTACACGACACACTATTATTAAGTATAATAACTATAATGTATATTATATCCCCAGAAATTATTCATCTTATAACTGAAAATGTATTCTTTACCCAACACCTCCCCATTTTTCCCACTACCCTTGGCCCTGACTTTGGCAACTACAATTCTATTCTCTGTTTCTATGATTTAGTCTTTTTTCAGGTTCCACATATAAGTAAGATCATTGCTCTTTAATATCTTACGAATCTTCTATGTGTACTATTCCATATTCTTCTCCCTTATTCACTTTTGAAAGTATTATAGTTGCCTTCTCTCATTTTGTTATCAAAACTGCTTTCTCAATGCAAGAAATGACCTTCTAATTGCTAAATCTAATAGTACTTCTTCATTTTTTTCCACATACACGATTTCTTAGCAGAATGGAAAGAACTGATAAGCTGTGTTTGAAATTATCTTCCTTCCCTTATACAGTCCTAAACTCCCTTGATTCTTACCTAATTGTTTGAAATCATTATGCTCCATACTTTGTATTTATTTAAGTTTATTTATTTATTTTGAGAGAGAAAGAGAAAGAGAACAAGCATGAGCAGGGAGGGACAGAGAGAGAGAGAGAGAGAGAGAGAGAGAGAGAGAGAGAATACCAGCCAGGATCTGCACTGTCAGCACAAGGCCCCCAGTGCAGGGCTTGAACTTACAAACCCTGAGATCATGACCTGAGCTGAAATCCAGAGTTGGATGCTTAAGTGATTGAGCCACTCAGATGCCCCTCCATATCTTGTGTTCTTGGTTTTGTTTTGTTGCATTTGACCCTTAGGTAGCTTAATTATAAAATGATTAAATGGCATTTTTCTTTGTTCAATGGTCTCCCTGAATAGTTAATCTAATTCATTTCTAGGCTACAATGGTCACTTATGTACAAATAGCTCTCAAATTTACGCCACCAATTTTTCCATCTCCTATTTCTAGAGTAATCGTGTCTCTGCCTGCTGGACATTCTATAAAATGTTTTAAAGAAGCTTTTAATTAATTATACCTTTCTTCATCCACTTCCCTCCCATCCATACATAGGCACCCTTCGAGACCTATGTATTTCTCATCTGAAACATTCCATTTTCCTTTTCTTTTCTTCCCAATACCTAGTACTTCATCATCATCCTTTCTTGAGCTAGAAATAGCTACTTAACTCCTTTCGTATACTCATTTTTCTTTCTGTGTTCCATCGTCTTTAGTGCTACTATATTTATCTTTCTAAAATACAGATTTGATTATCTTACTTGACTTCATTAAAAACCTTGATCTCTGTTTCCTATAGAATAACTTACAAACTGCCTAATGCAAAATATAAAATTGTTTCTATGAGGATCTAGATTTCTTTTCCAGTACAATCTTCTGCCATTTAATACAGTAGATACTCAACTTGTGCCAGAAAAGAATTCTTGTTCTTCTTTGAATATATCACACCCTTTATGATTTTCCACTCATTTCTATAATGTTTTCCAAGTCTCAAATGTGATTCCTTCTTACATTCCCTTGCAGAAATTCTTTTCATTTAAACAAAGCCAAGATGATGTGCCACTTCTTTGTATGAGAAGTATTCCTAATTCCTCCGCTCAGGGTTCTGTACGGACTCTAGTCTTCCCAGCACGTTATTTGAACAAAACATCTATAAAGGTGTTTAAGTGCTAGCGATCTGATAGGAAATAGTTGTAAACATTTTAAGCACTTCACAGCAATAAAATATTTATAGCAATCACATGATTGAAGTTAGTAGAATCAACTTTCTGATAGGACATACTGTTTCTTTGAGTGACACTATTTGGGAATTCTCTGGCATGCTTTGTTTTCTAAAACATATACACACTTATAAACTTTTGTGGACAAGGCCAGTTTTTCATCCCTGTTTGCTAACTCCTGATACAGTGGCTTTCATAATGCAGGGATGTTGACTAAAGGAAGAAATATCCAAGTTATTTATCACAGCTCTTAGGTGGAGTATCAAATGAGTGACCTCTACATGATGATGAATAATCTTTATAAATATGTTCCAGACCAGGAAATTGTCCTTTATGAAAATAAAAAAAAAAAACCTCATAAAATTACAAGTAAAAATCACCAATATATATGTTGGAGTTACAAGATGCTATTGGAGTAATAGATCAAGAAATGCTATGGAAGTGGTAACAGATCAGGGAAGGTGATTCTTAGGAAGTAACATAGAAAAAGAGCTGTATTATTTCCAAGTTTTGTTCCCTGCCCCTCTCTGGTAATTTAGCAGCCTTTCTCCCATGGCTCTTGCAGAAACCTTATAAAGAACAAACCCATTCTGATCAAATCAAGGTGAATTTGTACAAAATAATAAGGTGTGCATTTCCCCAGTAATACTTCATAAGACATTATCTTTTTAAAATTAACATGTGACCATTACTATAAGAGATGGTTGAAATGAAATGTTTTAAGGACATTTGAGGAAAAAAAAAATCATCTCATGTGTGCAGATGTATAGGCTCTGAATATAAAACAATGCACTGATGAAAAATTGACTCAGAAAATAAAATGGCTCAGGAAATTAAGTATTTTCAAAGATATAAGTTATAGGAGTTCTAGTTAGAGCTGTATTAGCTTAAACGAAATAAATATTTCCCAAGTTGTGAAAAATCCTTCTTACATTAAAATAAAATAGTTTAAATGAAGGAATTAGTAATCTAGGGAGGAAAAAATACCCAGTAAATGAAACGAGTTCGGGAATTAATTTTCAACTGACATCACAAAAGATTTGCTCTAAAAAACTGGATGAAATGTGGTAGAAATCTATTATCAAAGTGGACAAAGGAAAATAAGACAAGTGAGACAAACACCATTAGACGTAGAGCATCTGTCCTCTTAATGGACATCACTAGGAACTATGGAGTTTCCACATAGAAAATAGAACTCCATTAAGTAAGTACAGATTTTGGGTTGAGTGTCAGAAGTTTAGTCTTCCTACACAATATTTGGCATATGTTTAGAAGGACTCTGTTCAACCACACTTTATATTTCTCTTGCACTTTCTTTTCGAGAAGGAAACTCCTAATAGTTTGGAAGATCACACACAGAGTTGGTTTTATTATGAAGTGAATTCCTACATGGAAGTTTAACTTCATAGTAACCTAAATACAAACATGTGGAATTTAAGTAGTGACTTGAAATACGGTTATAACACTTTCAATACACCAGAATTGTATTTTGTTTTTATTTCGCTTTAATTGATTAATATAGTATTTAATATAATTTACGTTAAAAAAGGCTGATTTATCTAAACATCAAATACCTGTTGTTAGACTTCTGATAAACAGGTAGAGAAACTACTCTCTGAATCAATCCCAATTCTCAGGTTGTGGACTCTGGGTCATGAAACATGCACACACCCCCCCCCCCCCCCCCCCCCCCCCACCAAACACACACATCTGAAGGTGAATGATAAAACCTATCTAAATCAGTGTCTGGAACTATCAATAAGTAGTTCTGTTTATTAATATTTAATTGGACATCCCAGTCCCTATGTCTTCATGAGAAGCTGATAAAGTGCCAGAAGTGGAGTAACAATTAGGACTAATCTTCAAATACATCTGAGCGTCATCTGCATAACAATGGGAAGTCTAATCCATGTCTCACTGAAAGGAAGCATATAAATGCGGAATAATAATGAAATGAACCCAAAGCAGAAAACTGGAAAACAGAGGAGATGCCGTGAAAAGGACAGAATTAAAATCAGCAAAAGGCAGACTGCACAGGATCAGATAAATTTGATTAAAACCCTGCAAATGCAATTCCTATTAAAAGTGAGAAATACAGTGTACAGATTTTTCAAGTCACAACTAAAACAAGAAAATTCTTTATTTTTCTTTTTCCAGTTCTTGGCTGTCCATAATTTCACCTAGTCACGAAGGTCAAGTTTACATACAATGCTGCTTCTCCCTGCTCTTTGTTTCACTGAGTCACCCTACTGGCATAAGGATGAGAACACAAATGGCATGAAACCAGTAATAGAAATGATTTGTATGAATTAATGACGCAGTTTTCTTTTTGAGAAAAATAAAAGAAAATATAATTGAATCTAGTTTTTCCAGTAAGAAAGAGATCAGTTAGGTGGTAGGCAAGAATGGGATGAATTACTATGCACAATATATCTAGAAACCATAGTGTTTTAGGGACATTGACAAGGGAAAGGGAGGTAGAAGTAGGAAGAACAGAAAGAAAGAAAAAGATGGATGATGTGTCGTGACAAAGACAAGGGAAACTAGTTGTCCTTAGGATTTAACACATAACAGTATGTTCTACTCAGTTTCAAACTGTTTGTCTACCTTTGATGTAGACTGCTCACATCCTTTCCCAAATTACCCAGAAGACTAACTGAGCAGGTTATCAACTTTAGATTTAAAAACCATTTTTGTTTGTTTGTTTGTATGTTTGCTTGTTTGTTTGTTTAGAGGACAGTGTCTACTTGAATTTATGTAACATCAACATAATCCAGAAAATCAGAAAGCAAGATTTAAAGCCAGAGTTAACTATTAGACATTAAGTTTCCACCTCCTGGTCCAAGAAATTCACTGACATCTTTTAGAAGACTTTGGACCTCCTAGAATTTAAATTAGAGGGTGAGGCTATCTGGTGGACATCTAAAAAGACAAGGAACTTTAAGGAGTCAATTTGTAATTTCAAAATTCACAATGCTCAAAGCTACTTCCATAACTTTTTATATGCTGTTTCCCTCATCTGGAATACTCTTTTTAGCTCCTTTTTTTAAAGGTTATTTATTTATTTTGAGAGAGAGAGAGAGAGAGAATGTGTGTGTGCAGTGGGGAAGGGCAGAGAGGGTGAGAGAGAAGATCCCAAGCAGGATGCTCACTGCCAAGTGTAGAGCTGGAACCCACAAACAATGAGATCATGACCTGAGCTGATATCAAGAGTTGGATGCTCAACCGACTGAGCCACCCAGGCACCCCGATTTTTTTTAGCTCTTAACCGCTAGCTATATTCATTCTTCCAAATCCTTACTTGTATTAGAGCATTCTTACCCTATTTTAATTATTTAAGTACTGAATTCCTTTATGTCAGTGATTATGCATTTCATCTCCTAGTGACAAAAAAAAAAAAAAGTTGACTTAGTGTGTAGAACTGAGTAAATGCTCAGAAAAGTTTTTTTTTAATTAATGAATAATTAAAGTGAAATACACCTAAATATAAGAAATGAAAAAGACCAGAGTTTACAATTTAAATATTCTCATTAAAAAGTGAGAAAAAGAGGCAATTCATCAAAGAAGCATCTCAGGATAATTTGGATATCACTTAAAATTGTAGACAAACTTTCCTCCTAGTGAAAGGTCAAATGACTCTTTGATGATAATTTGTTATAATTTTTTATGGAGATATTTATTCAACACCAAACATTGACTTTGGATGTTTCACGGCAAAAATGAACAAGATAGGACCCTTTCTTTAAGAGACTTAAAGTCTTAAAGACACAAACAGATCATTGTAAGACTTGTTATTAGTGCCAAAATAAAGGTAGCACGTGTTAATGGGAATACAAAAAGTGCACATTTTTGCAGCTTGGGAGCTTAGAGAAGTCATCCTTGAAATGATGTCAAAATTGAACTTTGGAAAGTTAGGACACATGAACTCAGAGCAGAAATCAGGATGGGTTTCTAAGCAGAGGGGAAAATGGCAATAAGTATCATATGGTATATAAGAAAGTTAATTCCCAGAATATCTAAGATTGTTTGGAGCTGACGAGATTCTTCAGATATAGCTGGAGAGGTAAATAAACGACTATTCACAAAGTGCCATACGATAGGTTAAGGCAGTTGTTTGTGTGTGTGTGTGTGTGTGTGTGTGTGTGTGTGTGTGTGTGAGTTTGTCAAAACTAAGGTGATACTTAAGCGTTTTGAAGGACGCTTGACTTCACTGTAAATGTAGTTAGCTTGATCAGTCCAGGTGTTGTATACAGAATGCATTTTAAAAAACTAAACACTAGTGGCCTAGAGATAAGGATGAAAAAAGTCAAGTCATGTACTTTTCTCTCCCCATGTACTTATTTTTTAAATATAATTCTATTTAGTTTTAAGTGCGAGGGCACAGAATATTTACCCACTTATTTATTTACTCATTCATACAACCAACAGCAATTATTTTTTAAAATGTTTATTTTTGAGAGAGAGAGAGAGAGAGAGAGAGAGAGAGAGAGAGAGAGAATATCCCAAGCAGGTTCCATGCTGTCAGCACAAAGCCTGACACTGGGCTCATCCCAGGAACTATGGGATTATGACCTGAGACGAAATCCGGAGTAGCACTTAACTGACTGAGCCACCCAGGGGCCCCAACCACAATAATATTAAACCAAACAAACAAAACACTAGGATGCATGCAACAGTATTAGGATTAGTGACCGTGCACTTGTGGGCCAGGCCCTGCCTTCACATATCTCACACTGTGGGGAGAGAGACAGACATGAAACAGCCCATTGCACAATTATATAATCATGAAAAAGGCCACACAGGAAAAGTACAGGATTCTTTGAAAGTACAGGCATATGTCATTTTAGTTTGTTTGCAGCTGTTGCCCTTGTTACAAATGGAAGCTTTGTGGCAACCCTGCATCTAGCGAGTCTATCAGTTGCCATTTTTTCTCAATAACACTGGCTCTTTCATGTCTCTGCCACATTTTGGTCATCCTCAAAGTATTTGAAACTGTTTCATTATTCTTATGTTTGGTTTGCTTTTCAATGGCTGCAATCTCATGATAAAGCTTGTGTAAATGAGAAGCTGAGTCTTAGGATGAGCAAAAAAAGGGGTTTTTTGAGATGGGATCTACTCCTGGTGAAGATGCTGTAAAGATTGTTGAAATGATAAAAAAAAAAGGATTTAGAACTTGACATCAATTTCTTTGGTAAAGCAGTGGCAGGGTTTGAGAGAACTGACTCCAACTTTGAAAATTCTATTGTGAGTAAAATGCTATCAAACAGCATCTCATGTTACAGAAAAATGGAGAAAAAAGGAGTGAATTGATTTGGCAAACTTCACTGTTGCTTGTGTTTGTTTGTTTTTGAAGAAATTGCCACAGCCACTCCAACTTTCAGCAACCACCACCCTGATCAGGATCTGTCAGCAGCCATCAAAATCAAGGCAAGACCCTCCACCCACAAAAGGGTTACAACTCCCTGAATGCTCACATGATGGGTAGCAATTTTTAGCAATAAATTATGTTTTATTTGTTTTTTGTAGACATAATGCTATTGTATACTTAATAGACTACAGTAGAGTGTAAAGCTAACTTTTTTTTCAATATATGAAGTTTACTGTCAAATTCGTTTCCATACAACACCCAGTGCTCATCCCAAAAGGTGCCCTCCTCAATACCCATCACCCACCCTCCCCTCCCTCCCAACCCCCATCAACCCTCAGTTTCTTCTCAGTTTTTAAGAGTCTCTTATGCTTTGTCTCTCTCCCACTCTAACCTCTTTTTTTTTTCCCTTCCCCTCCCCCATGGGTTTCTGTTAAGTTTCTCAGGATCCACATAAGAGTGAAACCATATGGTATCTGTCTTTCTCTGTATGGCTTATTTCACTTAGCATCACACTCTCCAGTTCCATCCATGTTGCTACAAAGGGCCATATTTCATTCTTTCTCATTGCCACGTAGTACTCCATTGTGTATATAAACCACAATTTCTTTATCCATTCATCAGTTGATGGACATTTAGGCTCTTGCCATAATTTGGCTATTGTGGAGAGTGCTGCTATAAATATTGGCGTACAAGTGCCCCTATGCATCAGTACTCCTGTATCCCTTGGGTAAATTCCTAGCAGTGCTATTCCTGGGTCATAGGGTAGGTCTATTTTTAATTTTCTGAGGAACCTCCACACTGCTTTCCAGAGCGGCTGCACCAATTTGCATTCCCACCAACAGTGCAAAAGGGTTCCCGTTTCTCCACATCCTCTCCAGCATCTATAGTCTCCTGATTGGTTCATTTTGGCCACTCTGACTGGCGTGAGGTAATATCTGAATGTGGTTTTGATTTGTATTTCCCTGATGAGGAGCGACGTTGAGCATCTTTTCATGTGCCTGTTGGCCATCCGGATGTCTTCTTTACAGAAGTGTCTATTCGTGTTTTCTGCCCATTTCTTCACTGGGTTATTTGTTTTTCAGGTGTGGAGTTTGGTGAGCTCTTGATAGATTTTGGATACTAGCCCTTTGTCCGACATGTCATTTGCAAATATCTTTTCCCATTCCGTTGGTTGCCTTTTAGTTTTGTTGGCTGTTTCCTTTGCTGTGCAGAAGCTTTTTATCTTCATAAGGTCCCAGTAATTCATTTTTGCTTTTAATTCCCTTGCCTTTGGGGATGTGTAAAGTAAGAAATTGCTGTGGCTGAGGTCAGAGAGGTCTTTTCCTGCTTTCTCCTCTAGGGTTTGGATTGTTTCCTGTCTCACATTCAGGTCCTTTATCCATTTTGAGTTTATTTTGTGAATGGTGTGAGAAAGTGGTCTAGTTTCAATCTTCTGCATGTTGCAGTCCAGTTCTCCCAGCACCATTTGTTAAAGAGACTGTCTTTTTTCCATTGGATATTCTTTCCTGCTTTGCCAAAGATTAGTTGGCCATACATTTGCGGGTCTAGTTCTGGGGTTTCTATTCTATTCCATTGGTCTATGTGTCTGTTTTTGTGCCAATACCATCAGTCTTGATGATGACAGCTTTGTAGTAGAGGCTAAAGTCTGGGATTGTGATGCCTCCTGCTTTGGTCTTCTTCAAAATTTGGCTATTCAGGGCCTTTTGTGGTTCCATATGAATTTTAGGATTGCTTGTTCTAGTTTCGAGAGGAATGCTGGTACAATTTTGATTGGGATTGCATTGAATGTGTAGATAGCTTTGGGTAATATTGACATTTTGACAATATTTATTCTTCCAATCCATGAACACAGAATGTTTTTCCATTTCTTTATATCTTCTTCAGTTTCCTTCGTAAGCTTTCTATAGTTTTCAGCATACAGATCTTTTACATCTTTGGTTAGATTTATTCCTAGGTATTTTATGCTTCTTGGTGCAATTGTGAATGGGATCAGTTTCTTTGTCTTTCTGTTGCTTCATTGTTAGTGTATAAGAATGCAACTGATTTCTGTACATTGATTTTGTATCCTGCAACTTTGCTGAATTCATGTATCAGTTCTAGAAGACTTTTGGTGGAGTCTATCGGATTTCCATGTATAATATCATGTCATCTGCAAAAAGTGAAAGCTTGACTTCATCTTTGCCAACTTTGATGCCTTTGATTTCCTTTTGTTGTCTGATTGCTGATGCTACAACTTCCAACGCTATGTTAAACAACACCGGTGTGAGTGGATATCCCTGTCGTGTTCCTGATCTCAGGGAAAAAGCTCTGTTTTTCCCATTGAGGATGAGGTTAGCTGTGGGCTTTTCATAAATGGCTTTTATGATCTTTAAGTATGTTCCTTCTATCCCGACTTTCTCGAGGGTTTTTATTAAGAAAGGGTGCTGAATTTTGTCAAAGGCCTTTTCTGCATCGACTGACAGGATCATATGGTTCTTATCTTTTCTTTTATTAATGTGATGTATCACGTTGATTGATTTGTGAATGATGAACCAGCCCTGCATCCCAGGAATGAATCCCACTTGATCATGGTGAATAATTCTTTTTATATGCTGTTGAATTCGATTTGCTAGTATCTTATTGAGAATTTTTGCATCCATATTCATCAGGGATATTGGCCTGTAGTTCTCTTTTTTTACTGGGTCTCTGTCTGGTTTAGGAATCAAAGTAATACTGGCTTCATAGAATGAGTCTGGAAGTTTGCCTTCCCTTTCTATGTTTTGGAATAGCTTGAGAAGGATAGGTATTATCTCTGTTTTAAATATCTGGTAGAACTCCCCTGGGAAGCCATCTGGTCCTGGTCTCTTATTTGTTGGGAGATTTTTGATGACTGATTCAATTGCTTCACTGGTTTTGGGTCTGTTCAAGCTTTCTATTTCCTCCTGATTGAGTTTTGGAAGAGTGTGGGTGTTTAGGAATTTGTCCATTTCTTCCAGATTGTCCAGTTTGTTGGCATATATTTTTTCATAGTATTCCCTGATAATTGCTTGTATCTCTGAGGGATTGGTTGTAATAATTCCATTTTCATTCATGATTTTATCTGTTTGGGTCATCTCCCTTTTCTTTTTGAGAAGCCCAGCTAGAGGTTTATCAATTTTATTAATTTTTTCAGAAAACCAACTCTTGGTTTCGTTGATCTTCTCTACAGTTTTTTTAGATTCTATATTGTTTATTTCTGCTCTGACCTTTATTATTTCTCTTCTTCTGCTGGGTTTAGGCTGTCTTTGCTGTTCTGCTTCTATTTCCTTTAGGTGTGCTGTTAGATTTTGCATTTGGGATTTTTCTTGTTTCTTGACATAGGCCTGGATGGCAATGTATTTTCCTTCAGGACTGCCTTCGCTGCATCCCAAAGCGTTTGGATTGTTGTATTTTCATTTTCATTTGTTTCCATATATTTTTTAATTTCTTCTCTAATTGCCTGGTTGACCCATTCATTCTTTAGTAGGGTGTTCTTTAACCTCCATGCTTTCGGAGGTTTTCCAGACTTTTTCCTGTGGTTGATTTCAAGCTTCATAGCATTGTGGTCTGAAAGTATGCATGGTATGATTTCAATTCTTGTATACTTATGAAGGGCTGTTTTGTGACCCAGTATGTGATCTATCTTGGAGAATGTTCCATGTGCACTTGAGAAGAAAGTATATTCTGTTGCTTTGGGATGCAGAGTTCTAAATATCTGTCAAGTCCATCTTATCCAATGTATCATTCAGGGCTCTAGTTTCTTTAGACCGTGTGTCTAGATGATCTATCCATTCTGTAAGTGGAGTGTTAAAGTCCCCTGCAATTACCACATTCTTATCCATAGGTTGCTTATGTTTGTGAGTAATTGTTTTATATATTTGGGGGCTCCTGTATTCGGTGCATAGACACTTATAATTGTTAGCTCTTCCTGATGTACAGACCCTGTGATTATTATACAATGCCCTTCTTCATCTCTTGTTACAGCTTTTAATTTAAAGTCTAGTTTGTCTGATATAAGTTTGGTTACTCCAGCTTTCTTTTGACTTCCAGTGGCATGATAAATAGTTCTCCATCCCCTCATCCTCTCAATCTGAAGGTGTCTTCAGGCCTAAAATGAATCTCTTATAGGCATCAAATAGATGGGTCTTGTTTTTTTTATCCATTCTGATATCCTATGTCTTTTGGTTGGCGCATTTAGTCCATTACATTCAGTGTTATTATAGAAAGATATGGGTTTAGAGGCATTGTGATGTCTGTAGGTTTCATGCTTTAGCGATGTCTCTGGTACTTTGTCTCACAGGATCCCCCTTAGAATCTCTTGTAGGGCTGGTTTAGTGGTGATGAATTCCTTCAGTTTTTATTTGTTTGGGAAGACCTTTATCTCTCCTTCTATTCTAAATGACAGACTTGCCGGATAAAGGATTCTTGGCTGCATATTTTTTCTGTTCATCACATTGAAGATCTCCTGCCATTGCTTTCTGGCCTGCCAAGTTTCAGTAGAGAGATCAGTCATGAGTCTTATAGGTCTCCCTTTATATGTTAGAGCACGTTTATCTCTAGCTGCTTTCAGAATTTTCTCTTTATCCTTGTATTTTGCCAGTTTCACTATGGTATGTCGTGCAGAAGATCGATTCAAGTTACATCTGAAGGGAGTTCTCTGTTCCTCTTGGATTTCAATGCCGTTTTCCTCCCCCAGATCAGGGAAGTTCTCAGCTATTATTTCTTCAAGTACACCTTCAGCACCTTTCCCTCTCTCTCCCTCCTCTGGAATACCAATTATACGTAGATTATTTCTCTTTAGTGCATCTCTTAGTTTTCTAATTTTCCCCTCATACTCCTGGATTTTTTTTATCTCTCTTTTTCTCAGCTTCTCCTTTTTCCATAATTTTATCTTCTAGTTCACCTATTTTCTCCTCTGACTCTTCAATCCGAGCCGTAGTTGTCTCTATTTTATTTTGCAACTCTTTGAGAGCATTTTTTAGCACCTCCTGGCTGTTCCTTAGTCCCTTGATCTCTGTAACAAGAGATTCTCTGCTGTCCTTTATACTATTTTGAAGCCCAGCGATTAATTTTATGACTATTATTCTAAATTCACTTTCTGTTATATTGTTCAAATCATTTTTGGTCAGTTCGTTAGCTGTTGTTATTTCCTGGACGTTTTTCTGAGGGGAATTCTTCCCTTTAGTCATTTTGGATAGTCCCTGGAGTGGTGCAGGACTGCAGGGCACTTCCCCTGTGCTGTCTTGAATAACTTGCATTGGTGGGCGGGGCCGCAGTCAGACCTGATGTCTGCCCCCAGCCCAGCATGGGGCCACAGTGAGACTGGTATGTGCCTTCTCTTCCCCTCTTCTAGGGCGGGATTCACTGTGGGGTGGCGTGGACCATCTGGGCTACTTGCACACTGGCAGGCTTGTGGTGCTGGGGATCTGGCATTTTAGCTGGGGTGGATCAGCAAGGTGCACAGGAGCAGGGGAGGGGGGGAAGGCTCAGCTCGCTTTTCCTTTGGAGATCCGCTTCAGGAGGGCCCCTGCAGCACCTGGAGGGAGTCAGACCGGCAGGAGGGATGGATCCGCAGAAGCACAGCATTGGGTGTTTGCGAGGTGCAAGCAAGTTCCCTGACAGGAACCGGTTCCCTTTGGGCTTTTGGCTGGGGATGGGTGAGAGAGATGGCACTGACAAGCACCTTTGTTCCCCGCCAAGCTGAGCTCTGTAGTCCGGGGCTCAACAACTCTCCCTCTAGTTGTCCTCCAGCCCTCCCGTTCTCTGAGCAGAGCTGTTAGCTTATAACCTTCCAGATGTCAAGTCCCTCTTGCTGTCAGAACACAATCCATCCGGTCCCTCCACTTTTGCCAGCCAGACTCGGGGGCTCTGCTTGCCCGGTGGGCTGCCCCTCCGCCCCGGCTCCCTCCCGCCAGTCTGTGGAAAACGTCCAGGAAATAACAAGAGCTCCCTCCCTCCTCGCCGCCCTTCCTACCCTCTTCTGTAGGCCTCTCGTCTGTGCTTGGCTCCAGAGACTCTGTTCTGCTAGTCTTCTGGAGGTTTTCTGGGTTATTTAGGCAGGTGTAGGTGGAATCTAAGTGATCAGCAGGAGGTGCGGTGAGCCCAGCATCCTCCTACGCCACCATCTTCCCAGGATCCTCTAAATGCTAAAGGTAACTTTTGTATGTACTGGGAAACCACACACTCATTTGACTCACTTTATTGTCATATTTGTTTTATGTGTGGAGATCTGGGGCCAAATCCACAGTATCCCCAAGGTATGGTTGCATTACATATATAGGAGACTCGCAATAGCCCGAGGAGTCAAATCATAAAGCACTATTCCTCAAAACAATTACAGGCCATCAGTATGACATAATTTAAGGCATGCTAAAGAAGGAAAACACATGTTAAGAAAAAGATCGTATAGTATCTTTAAGAAAAAGAAAAATGTATATTTTTCGAATATATCCAATAACCAGACCAAGTGTTAATATTTTTCTTTGAATTTTATAAATGTGATTGAATTGTTACACATTACTGTCACTAGATTTTAGATCTTGGTGCTGCTAATCGAATTTTAAAGTATCTCAAAGCAGTTTCTTTTAGGTAGGCGCATTATCTTCTCTCCATTTTTTTTTTTTTTATTTATACCAATAGGCTTAACAAATCCTTGGTGATATGAAGGCCACACAACAGCCAAACATTTCCCTAAATAATGGGGTTTCATTACAAGCTCTTTTCTGCATAACAATGAACAGAATATGCTTCTAAGGCAGCATCCAAGATCTTTTATACAAGGAAATAAAGAAAAGTAAAAAAAAAAAAAAAAAAAGACTAGGAGACCACATCTGGAATTGGGTCAGTGAATCCTAGGATATGAAAAACACTGATATGTGGGAGAGTCTATTTCTCTATGCAAAAGAATTATATTTTAACAATTATTATTCATGATTTCAAGGAACAAAATATAAGATTCTACAGAATGGCAACCACCAAATTCACTTTTGCGTTTATACTACTCAAGGATAACACTATTAGATAAATCTAAGAAAATGTTCTGACAACAATTTTTTAAACATTTGGCAAGTAGAGAAATCTTGGCATAAAGCTACCATTCAGAGCAAAATAGAACAAATAAAGTGGTCCCAAATTATGTAGATATTGGATGGAAAAGAATACTGTACCCCATCCTTTATCTGCCACACCTAAACAAGCTGAGTGAAACAAACATTTTAAGCCCCATAAACAGATTTAAAATGTTTGGCTCAGGTCATGATCTCATGGAATGTGAATTTGAGTCCCATATCGGGCTCTCTGTGGTCAGTGCAGAGCCTGCTTTGGATCCTCTGTCCCTCTCTCTCTCTGTTCCTCCCTCTCTCATTCTCATTCTCTCTCTCTCTCTCTCTCTCTCTCAAAAATAAGTAGACATTTGCAAACTTTTTTAATGTTTCATAAGTGGAACTCCAGAACATAATTTCTTACATCCTGATATGGTGATAGGTAAATTAGTTTAATTAAATCTCTCAAAAATTTAAATTAATAAAGATATGAAAACCCAGATTTATTTAATATTGAAGACTGAAATAGAAATTCCAAAATCAGATGTCACTTGATCAAAAGCACACAATTGACCCACCTGGTAACTGGGCTGGGATTGGGGGAAAAAAAGGGGGTATGTGGCCATCTGGCAAGCGTATGACATGGATAAAGGAAAACATCTCTACCCAAAATGTTTTAGACACCTCTGATTGCAGGCCAAGTTTCCCAATACTTCTAATTTTTCCAAAGCTAGGAATCTGGATGTTTATTTGAAATGTTTAATATTTTCAATGTTGGAAAAAATTTAAGATCTATCAACCTACAATAGCCAAATATATATAGATAAGCTATTTCTGGACAACAAGCCTCTGATTTGCAAGGTCTGATTCACATATTTACTTTGATGTGAAATTAAAACAAGTAGATTAGGATTTCAATATAATGAGAGTTTAAAAACAGAATTGCAAACATATTTCAGTTATAGAAATGCAACAAATTGCTTTAGTGCTTCTAATTTACAAACAGGTTTTTTAAAAAATTGCTTTCAAAATGAGAAACCCTTATCAATTCATTTATTTTATTCTTCTCCTCAATGTCATTTGGTTTTTAGAAATAAAACTTCTATTTTGGAAAACTTTAAAAAAAATTTTGAATGTTTATTTATTTTTGAGAGAGAGACAGAGACAGAGTGTAAGCAGGGGAGGGGGAGAGAGAAAGGGAGACAGAATCCGGAGCAGGCTCCAGGCTCTGAGCAAGCTGTCAGCACAGAGCCTGACACAGGGCTCAAACCCACAAACCGCGAGATCATGACCTGAGCCCAAGTCGGATGCGTAACCAACTGAACTACCCAGGCACCTCTATTTTGGAAAACTTTTAGATTCACAGAGAGGATGTAAAGATCATACACAGATCCCAACCCTAAACATCTCTCCCAACCCTAAACATCTTACACAACCACAGATATCTGTCAAAACTAAGGAAGTATCACTGGTATATTCCTCTTAACTACCCTTCAGACTTCATTTGAATTTCATCAGGTTTTTTATTTTTATTTTTTTGCTTTGTTCCATTTTTTAAACTAATATCCTCTTTTCTGTTCCAGGATCTAATCCAAGATATTTCATTGCACTTAACTGTTATGTCTCTTTAGTCTACTCCTTTAATGTCATTTAAAATTAATATTTTGCCAATCATCCACAATTGTGTGTGTGTGCGCGTGCGTGTGCCTCATGTGGAAAGTCGATACCCCCTGTATCACCAACCCTAGAGCAAACGTGAGGATGAGTTTCTGAGCTGGCAAACCTTGGGGCCAGAACCTGAACAGGGTGAAGTTGATAAGTAATGACTTATCATGCCACAGGAGCCCTTGGTTGAACCTGTCTGCATCACAGTATAAGCACCTTTCTAGCCAAAATTCTTAAAGATTTGTTTCCAAGGGTTTAGTTAGAAACAAAATTGCTACAGGGTGGTTTGACCTGGACACAAGAAAATAATTTAGTGTTCTCGAAGTCAGTAAGTGGAAAAACTACAATGAGCAGTTAAGATGCCATGGGATCTCCTTACCAAGGGCTCTCTTTAAATAACGTAGAAATCTTATTTCTGAGCTAAAAACAATAGTTGCAGGATGTGAAACCATCACTCTCAGCTTTACAAAACAACCACTAGTCTCTTAGTATCAATCTATATTAGTGATAGAAAGTAGTGGCCCTCTGATTTTTGCTGTTTTGTGCCTCTCAGGAGGTTAAAATACTAGATTTTTCACACTATTTTGTGTTTATTCCTCATTCCCAATTATCAGCTTGGTGCACAGCTTTGCAGTCTGCATACTATTGACATTTTGGACTAGATATTATTTGTTGCGCTGTCGGAGGCTGTCCTGGGTCTTGTAGAACACTTAGCAACATCCCTGCCTATGTCCCTTAGATGCCATTAGCGGCCCCTCCAAAGTTATAACAATCAAAAGTTGTCCCCAAACATTGCCAAATGTCCTCTGCATGCCAAAATTCTGCTTCCCTCCCATTAGGAACCACTGCCTTACTGTAATGTCTTTTGTTCACCTAATATCTTTGATTTTTGCTCATTCTTTTGCTTTTTTTTTAAATTCTATACTTTATCAAGATGTTTCGATGAAAGGGAATTCTGGAAATAAGACATAAACTTCAGCTTCCATTATAGTGGGGACTTACTGTATTAAAAGCTGATTAATAGAGTGTTTTGACACTGAAGAAGAAATAAAAATCTTATTAACTGAAACCATATTATATACCCTTCTTTCTAGGTCTTTCCCCTATCATTTATCTAATCCCCATTCATATTTTTAAGGCTATTTTGAGAGACACAGACAGAGCACTAGATGGGGAGGGGCAGAGAGAAGGGGGAGAGAGAGAATCCCAAGCAGACTCCGGACCCTCAGTGCAGAGCCTCAAGTGGAACTCCATCTCAGGAACTGTGAGATCATGACGAGCTGAAATCAAGACTTGGATGCTTAACTGACTGAACCACCCAGGTGTCCTTCCCATTTATAATATAGAATTTAAGTGGGAGCTCCTCTGAGACAGTTTCACTGGTGGCCCCAATCCCAGTCCAGCCTGAACAGGGTGCTCCTCTCTTTTGTTCCCATCATTTTGATCTTTATAAGCTAATTTATTGCAAATATTATCTTACTCTGTTCTGTATTCTTTTTTTTTTTCCCTCAGCGTACTGTGAGCCCCTTCAGGACAATTATCACATATTATTACTGATTAGTCCTTGGTTGGTACTGCAGGTAGTCAATTAGTGTTTATTGAATGAATGACACCCTTAGGAAATGGTGTCTTGATTGTGACACCAAACCAGGGGATGTGGTATGTGAAGGAGCAGGATGAGGGTTACTGAGGATGATGAAAAGCCTGGATCATGAAAAAAAAATGGGGCACAATATATCTGGAGCTGCCTGTATGTGTATGTTTTTAATATTTACTCTGAGGAGCTAATGTCAATCACAACACAGGATATAATGAAATATTTAAGGTAATGCTCTAAGACTTGCCACTGGCAAAGTTGTCAAGCACTTGAAATGTATTTGTTTCCTACTTGCTGAGATTTCTCCTGATTTCAGGTTGTCTCTTGGGTATGAGATTCAAACGCTCTCCAAGCCCAGATCCTAAGCTCTTAAAAACTCTACAAAAAAATTGCTGTGTGACCACTATGAAAAACAATGCTGATCTCTGTTTCACATTTTAAAAAATTGAGCTGCTTTCTTTTCAGTAGATGTTTTGGTCCCCATACCTACTTCGTTGTACAGCTCATGTCAAGACACATACTGACATTCTCGATGTTCCTTCTCAGTATAATCATATTATTGAAGGAACAAATTCTTTCCCTGTAAGCATTTTGATGATATAAATCTCACCATCTACTCAACATCCTAGTTAGAAAGAGTTACATTATGTCTGGGTTGTTAAGTTACCATAGACAAAAAAGTCAATGATGAATTCTCCCAGCTAAGAGAATGTTTATAGGTGAATAGTTTGTGGTATTGAGATAGGTTCTCTTAGAGATTTGATAAAAAAAAAAAATCTGGAGTGTCTGGGTGGCTCAGTCAGTTAAGCATCCAACTCCTGATTTTGGCTCAGTTCATGATCTCATGGCTCGTGTGTTCCAGCCCTGCTTAGGATTCTCGCTCCCTCTCTCTCTGCCCCCTCCCTGGTGCACATGCTCTCTATCTCTTTCTCTTTCAAAATAAATAAATAAACTTAAAAAAATAAAATAAAATGTCTCTTGACTTAAAAGAAGAAAAAGAAGAAGAAGGTCTCTTGCCTTAAACAGGGGAGTTGCTTTAGCACTGACTATAACCGCACTGGATTTTTTTTTTTCCTAGTTCTTTTCCCACCCCATCTTCCTAAAAGAAGAATTTTAATGTTTAAGGCTGGATCAGTTGTTAGCTCAAGATATGTCCCTATTACCTGGTGTTTCAGAATCTTTGACTTTCAACCAAGTTTTATCCTGTGACATGTGAACTCTTCAATGTCAGTATGAATTGTGGTGCTAATCCCTATAGATGACAGCAAATACCGGTAACAATAACCTTATAATGAAGGCTCACTACATACCAGGCACTGTATCGGGAGCTTTACCTATTTTACAGCATTTAATCATTGAGAACAAGACAAAGAAAAAAATACAATACCTATGAGTTACATATTACTTTTCAGAATATAGCTCAGATAGTGGAGACTGATTATATTGGTTCAAATCCTGTCTCTACTGTTTACTATCCATTTGCCTACACTGAATCCCTGAATCTCTCCATGCCTCAGTTTCATTTGTAAGAAAGAAATGATACTACGGTATCTCATAGGTTTGTTCAGAGGATCAAATGAATTGATACACTTAAAGCCTGTCCAGGATATAATAAGCTCTGTGTATTAGTTATTATTTACTTAAGTTTTATTGTTGTTATTATGTAAATAGTTATTATTATTCAAATTTTTATAAAGAGGATAACTGTAACTAGAGAATTTAATCAGAGAAATTACCCAAATTTATTTGAACTCACATCAGCTAGATGCCAAAATCTGTTTTTATCAAGTTTGCTATAAATATCTATTATATTTTTGTCATTTTTTCTTTATTTTTTAGGTAATATTAAAATAGGAAATTCTTGAAAAAATTCTAATTAGTCATAGTAGCTCTTTATTTGCATACCTGAATATATTTTAATACAAATACTATTATATCATTACTTATGCACATTTGTAGTATGTCAAATTATTTTCATGTTTAAATACATGAAAATATTTCTTATTAATATATACACTGTTTATACCAATACTTTGACTTTTTAATCCCCTGATTCTTGAAGGCTAAAGCTTTATAAATATATAACGCATGATTCTTTCCATATTTTCTGCATATGATTTTTATGATATGTATAGTACATTTTTTTATGTATAGTGCATTTAATAAAATTTTAAAGATTCTGTGGCTTACAAAGGATAAAGAGTTGATTATTTAATAAACTGCTTGGTAAAAGTCAGTATGTAGAAAAGTATCCTTCATGATCCAAGAACTCAACATTGTCACTAATTTCCCACAACATGTGGACCATCGCCAAAAAGAAGATAGTAATAAAATCGTATTTATTTAGTCCATAAATCAATGCAAACAGTTAGTGTTCTATCTGGTAATGAAATCCTGTTAGTCAGTGAAAAATGTGTACATAATGCACTCCTGGGTGGGAAGCTGTATGACATTTTCACCTCTTTAGGAAGCCACAGTCAATTATTTCAGCAGATGCTATTTTCTCCTATGTGCATATACAACTACTAAACCGGGAAGCGCGCGTACACACACACACACACACACACGCGCACACACATTACGCACACACGCGCGCACACACTAGGAACATAAAACTGAAACCAAACCAAATCAAACTAAAACACAACTATAAATATTGTTAAAAAATTTACCTCAGTGTCTATTCCCTAGAAATATATTAGTGATTTTTTTTACCATTTTCTGTAGATTAGCACAAACAATGCACATATGGGTTAGGGAAATACTTTGACTTCCCTTTGGGATTATGGCCATACACAGAGCCAGGGAAGAATGTAACAGACGTGTTTGTTATCCTTGAGTTTCCTTTAGGATTATTCTCTGGAAATATACATTTCTGAATATTTCTCAAGCATGGGTCATCTAACTAGATGACCTCAAACCAAAGGTCAGGTAAGGGTTGACTGGAGCCATTTGATACAGACTGAAAGCCAAAGGGAGGACATGACATTACATCTTAGACTATGCAACCTAGAAACTATGCCTGAGACAAGGGCTTCTGTGTGACAGGTTTAATTGGTAATATGGTCTCAGGAAGCAGAAATGGAAAATAGGTGGGAGTGAACCAGTCCTGGAATGCAGGAAAAACAAGGCAAAGATGTGTTATCCCATTGGCTACTGCTAGGATTGGCTCTCCTATAGAAATTTCTGGTGAAACTTGTAAAATGCCTCAAAGAAGGGCAGAGGAAACTGCAGGGGAAAAAAAAAGACATATTTATTTATTTGATCCTATCTCCTTGTAGTTCAAGAGTTGACTCATAAACCATTAGCACCTCTACAATTTCCGGTTTACAGACTTCCTGTCCCAGGTGTCAGAGAGGCTGCAGGTCAGGAAGTAAGATGCCAGAGAGGCCAGATCCGGGTACACCTGCACAAAAGTTAACTGGTCACCACCGCAGTGGCTAGAATAAGAGATGAAGCCTGACAGAGTGTACAAGAGGTTTTGGACACGTTACATCCCTCACTGAAATCCTACTATTAAGACCACCAATTAACAAAAATTAATTCCACTGAGTATTTTTAGAAAGTTAAATCATTTAGGAAATGAATTGTTTTAAAACTGAAAGCAAATCTCTAGTTTGCAATATTGTATTCGCTAATGGGAAAAGGGAAGGTTAAATGCACTCTGGGTTTCTCTCCAAAACTTTCCCCTCACTGCCCCTACATTTTTCACATTTTCCTTCTAATTCTTATAATTGAAATGCCAGGAAAATCCCCTGCTCTATTTCTGTCCCAAATAATAGATTTAGAGAGCAATGAGATACCATCATTACCCTGATGATATTCAGCTGTGCCATTCATTTCCTCTGGACTCAGATGGTGCTGAGCCTCTAAGCTCCCTTCAGCAGCCAAGTCCAGAGGAGAGATGAGCTGGCATTCTTCCAAATCATTAAAGACAGAGCGATCTGGCTGGTATGCTTGAGAAACACCAAGGGATTTGAAAAGAGGAAGTTTGGGCTTTCTTAAATGAGGTGACTCACCAGACCTGCCTGGTGTCAGTCTATTTCTAGATCCCAATCTGCTCAAGCATTTCCAGGCAGCACCTATGGAAATGAGTGCCTTTTGTCTTCTTGCATTTAACTTGAACTTTGAAAACCTTATTAAATGATTCAATGTTTGCCTGGGAAATCTTCAAGCTGATTTTGAGCAGGTGATCAGCACTTGTGTGTTGGTTTATGATGTTCCTATGAAACAGAAGACAGGGAATTCCTCAAAAGAAGTAAAAATGTATATCTAAAGTATTAATCTTAAATATAATGTCTCTGTCAACTTTTTTTAGAAACTAATTTTAAACTAGAATATATAAATGAGATGAGACTCATACCGGCTCTACCCTCCTTTCCCATCTCCAGATAGTCTTGTAAGAGGATATATTTAAAGACAGGTCCTCAGAACAGAAATCCCTACAATTGGCCTTGAGTGCTCCCCATGAAGACTCCTATCTTCTGATATTCCCTGCCAAGCCTCCAGATCACCACTACTAAGGAAACAGAGAAGAAAGTTGCCTTCAGAATGTATTTATAAGTAATATAAGTGAAATGAGCATAGTTTAAAAAAAAACACAAGAAGACACTTGTCAGCTTCTAAATGCATAATTTTTATGGTGTCACAGAAGTATACTCTAGTCAGTTTTGTCACTAATGGTTTATTTCCCATTAAAATTCATGGGAGAAATAAAACATCAATGACATTCCTCCCATCAAAATGCACCAAGTGACAATAGTGTTTTACCATGTGGTTAAATTGCCATTATCGAAGATAGATGACAGTTCTTTCAATGATTGCCAGCACTTGTTTTAGAGGCGATGATAATGTCTTTTCTATAAGTCTCTGGCATAGTAAGGGAAAAAAAAATCTTGATAGAAGGACAGCTATTTTTGAAACATGAGGAACGTTACATTTTTCCCCACTCTATAATAGATATAGTTTCATCATAATGCCAGAAACAATGCCAAGTAAAATTCTTTTTCGTTAAATGATTTCATATCACAGGGCAAAGATGTTATAAGTGGAAGATGCTGAGGATAAGCCCATGCTACTGGAGGAGGCTCCCGAATTCAAGATGATACTCTATTTCCTTAAGTACCTGAAATTTCCACACATCAACTTTTTGAAATCTAAGCCCTCTTACTGTTGGGAGGAGCACTGGGTGTGGTATGGAAACCAATTTGACAATAAATTTCATATTAAAAAAATAAAATACATCATCAACTTAAAAAAAAGAAATCTAAGCCCTCTTTAAACTGTAGTCATTTTCCACTTTAAAAAAGTATATACTAAAGCATGACAAATTTATTTCCACTAATATGTGACCTTTATAGATACCCAGTAAATATCTGCTGAAAGGCAATACCTGAGTTACATATCTTGTTTTCTCATCTTCCTGTTTTATTTAACAGGTATGTTTATTTGGGAAGGAGGGGTATGGAAAGACGGAGGTGGAAAAGATATACTAGTATAAAAGAGTACACTCACTGTGCCTTAGAATTGCTAAGAGGTGAGGGATATTACATTATTATATACATATGATATGATATGACTTATTATACTGTCTATATTATTTATAAGAAATCTACATTTAAAATAAGAAGCCTTCTACACGTGGATAACTTATGTACACATGTAGATAGATATATGTATATCATGGCCTTTAATATTCATAATATTACAGAGGGGAGCAGGAAAAGTATGATTTTCCCACTCTTACCTCTTGGTACTTAGTTCCAAAGCCACACAACAGACAATCTTGGACTTCTAACTTCTGATCCAATAGTCTTCCCCTTATTCTTGCTATTCAAAGTGTGGCCTGCAGAGCAGCAGTAACAACATCATCTGGAACCCTGTTCGGCATGCAGAATCTAGGCTCTCAGTCAGACCTACTGAATTAGAACCTGCCCTTTTTAAGCTCCCCAAATGACTACTGTGTACCTTCAAGCTTGAGAAGTACATCCTTCTGTCATAGAACCTACTTCACACAGAGCTGGCCATCAATTAATTAATTAAGATTACTGATGGGAAGCAGTTCTTACCCATATTGTATATCTAGTACCTCTAGCTTTATCACCCAAGTGAAGGAGGGCTTTAAGAGGGTAATGATTCTTGCTGACATCTCTGACAGTGTGACCATTATCCAAATGCTATGCAACTTATAGAAAGAAGCTTCTGCTTTTATAAGGTTCATTCTGGGCTGAGTCTACTCCATTTAACATGATTCTTTCTAATGAAACAGAAGGTAACCTGAACTAAGTTCATCCAGTCAAAGCAAGAAAATAGGGTTTTAGGACTTCTACAATTTTGGTATTATGCCAAACATTTGATGTATATGCAACTATATGAAATGGGTTTGATTACTTCCATTTGAGAGATCAGGATAATAAGGCTTATAAATAATTTATCTATTGTCATATAGACAACTGAGTGGAATGGAAAATAAAACCTATGTCTATCTGACCCTGAAATCTGTCCTCCTAACCAAAAGGCTACTATAACTCCCTAAATCAAGTTGAGCCACCATTCACACGTGTGGGTGTGTGTGTGTGTGTGTGTGTGTGTGCGTGTGTGTGCGCGCGCGCGCACATGCATGTGGTTATGTTTTCTGGATAGGAAATGTGGGGACATGAGGTTGCGTACACTTCAAAAGTCCTATGATCTTTATCCATCTAGAACTATAGATGTTTATTAAATATAAATTGATATTATATGCATTAATTTCTATTTCCTTTGTCAATTATTAATGTTTGAAATCTACTTTTCTGTATTTTCCCACTGATTTTCTACTTAATAAGAATCCCTTTCCCTTTATTGTCATTCTTCTGAGTATATATTTTTTTATCTTGGTATAATTGAGTGGATATAATCACAGGTCACAATTGTTTTCAAATATTTGCAGATGGGTAAAAATATAATTACCATTATGAACATATGTAAGAAAAAAACTCGTTCCATTACTTCAAAGATCACATATTTTGATAGCTCTAGAGAAGATAAACTTAGAGCTTAGAATTTTAATTTCAACTCTGCCTCACATTATGTGATCCTAACAAGACACTGCATATTAATGACTCTCATTGTCCCTTTCTGTAAAATAGGGGTGATTACACTTTGCTGATAAAGATTTTATTGTGGTAACAAAAGAACAAATAACATACATAAAAATTTCCTGCCATTCAATAAAAAAAAAGAAAATACAGTTGTTTGTTTACCAGGTAGATACTGAAAATTTAATTTATGTATCAAGAGAAAGTGCATTATGCAAACATCAATAACCTAATGGCAACACCTTTATACTTGATGTTCTCACTGCTCAGGCTGTTTCCTCAGATGATGTGTGTATTTTTCTTGCTCAGTTCAGGACACTGCTTACATAGCACCTCAGAGATGACTTCTCTGACCATGCATCCAAAATAGTGGACTGTGATTCTTATAGTTTTTCTTCACATTATTTACCCTGCAATTCCCATAGCTGTTCATTTATTATACGTCTCCTGGCCTAGAATATGAGTTCTATGAGAATAAATAGGAACTTTGGCTGATTTGATAACCATTCTATCTGTAAAAGCCCAGAATAGCGACTAGCAAACAGCAGATTCACAGCAAAAATTTGTTGAATAAATGAATGAACTAAGTCTGTGTATCGCCATAGGCAAAGGATTAATTAAAATGGCTTTACTACTATTAGCAGATAATTTTAATTATGTACCTAGAATTATATGCTAATATTGGCAAACTCTCACAACAACCTGTGGGAGTATATACTATTATCTCCATGTTCCTCAGACGAAGAAATTAAAGTTTAGACCATGAAGTCACTGATCCTCAACCTTGGCTGCACTTTGGAATTATCTGGTAACCTTTTAAAAATATTGGTGCCCAGGTCCCAACCTCAGAGATCTGATTCCAGTGCAATCCTTACTCAATTAAATGTAAATCTCACCTGAAAAAAAATTCTCTAGGAATAGGGACAGAAAATCAGTATTTGTTTTAAAGTTCCCATGTGATTCTAAATCATAGCCATCATTAAGAACCTTCCATTGTCTTAAATAAATGAACTAACTTCCCCTAGGGCACATGGGCAGGAAGTGGTGGACAAGAGATTTGAACCCAATGCCTCCTCCATATTTTATACATCTACTAAGGTATAATGTATGGTATTTTAGCACCTTGCCAACTACAATAATGCTAACTATGACTTTGAGACAATGTGGTTTTATATCTAATAGCACAATTTTAAAATCTATGATGCTCTTATATTCAGCTTAGCTTTAAAGAGAGAGAGAGAAAAAAACACTTAATGCTTCCTGTTCCTCCATGCCATAAAGGTGGCTTTATAGAGTAAAATGCAGACAGAGGAGATCTGTATCCTGTCAATATAGATGAAAGACCAGGTCATTAAAACTGTTCCTTTAACCACCATAATGATGTTAAAAAGAGCAGATGTGTTAAATAAGCATTGTGCTGTAGCTTGATGAAACCAACTGAGGAAGATTTCCAATGCCAAGTACATTACATTTCAAGTCAGGTCTGTAAACAAAAAATAAGAGAGGGTCTCTATAATATAAAAGTCGGGTTGGTTTTGAAAAGAGAGGATTACAAAAGTTTTTACTTACTATGTTAAGTTTCAAGAGAGCATGATAATGCTTTTTTTTTTTAAGTGTATTTATTATTTATTTTTGAGAGAGAGTGTGCACGAGCGGGGGAAGGGCACAGAAAGAGAGAGAGAGAGAATCCCAAGCAGGCTCCACGCTGACAGCAGAGAGTCTGATGAGGGGCTTAACTCATGAACCATGAGATTCTGACCTGAGCTGAAATCAAGAGTCTGCCCCTTAACCTTCTGAGCCACCCATGCGCCCTTATGTCTGATAATGCTTTTTAGGAGGAGAGCCTCAACACTGAGAGATTCGTTTGTTTTACTTTTGACCATATTTATAGGCCTAGACCAGCACCAAAGTACTACATTATATAGGGGTAAATAACAGAGGTTCTAAAGGGTGAAAGACAGCTGTGAAGCCCAGTCCTGCAACTTTTCAGCTGACTGCGCAAGCACACTAACATCTCTGAGACTCACATTTCCTCATCAATCAAGTGGAAATAAAATTTACCATCACGACACATTGGTATGAGGATAAAGGATATAATACAGAGAGAAATATTAGTGTAGCACCAGATTCATATTAAGTATTCACTATTTGGTTGCCATTACTAGAGTCATCAAGCGTGCTAGATTCTAGAATTTAAAAAAATTAGATGCATTGGATGAGTTCATGTCGAATAAATCCAAACAGGTAAAAGTCTGTCTGTATTACTTCCCTCTTATACTGGATTAATGCCTATGGGAAATCATCAAGAATTTAAGGAGTGTACAACTTAGCTGGGAAAGAAAGAATATGATATATAATTGAAAATATCATAAGGTAGCACACCGAGTATTTAGCACAGACCAACAATCACCAACACTGGAATGGACAATAAATGCCAGTAGAGTTTGAGAGAAGAAGTGATCACTTTAGTTGGAATGAGAAAGAAAAGCTTCTCGAAGAATGGGACCACTTAAAAAGGCAACCGAAGTAATAACAATGACTACACTTCCCACTTATTTGTGCCTTCACATATTCAATACAATTTTATTTAGTGTTTACTACTTGCCATCCCCTCTTATTACCTGCTCTGGAGATATAACAGTAAACAAAACTCATACCATGTCTGACCACATAGAGCTTAAATTCTAATAAGTCTCGTCAGCAAACAAGCGGTAGATAATCTACTCATATCATAAATACGTGATCACTTTAGATAATGTGTTGCCTGAAAATGTTTTAAAAAGTATTTTTATTTTTCCCCAGCCTTATTAAGGTGTGATCGAAAAATAAAAATTAAATACATTTAGGCTGTATAACATTTTTAAGATGCACACATTTTTTAATACACAACATACATTTTGAAATAATACCTCAAAATAATTAACACGTCGATCAGTTCTACAGTTATCATATTTTGGTTTTGGCGGTGAACCTTTAAGATCTACTCACTGAGCAATTGTACAGTGTCATAACAGTCATTATATAACTATTATGCAATGGTTACGTAACTATATAACTGTAGTTAATACAATACTATTAACTATAGTCACCCACCGTGCTGTACGCTAGAACTTATTCATTTTATTGAAAAGAATTTTAAAAGGGTAAAAGAGAATAATTACTATGGGGTGGGTACTTCACTAAGAGTGGCCAGAGGAGTCTGAATGGAGAAATTAATGATTAAAGGGAACCAGATATGCAAATGTTTCTGGGAAAAGTATTCTAGAAAAAACAACCCCAGGAAAAAAATATTGAGGAGAGAATAAGCGCACATACTCTAAGATCAGTAAAAACATCACTTGTCCAGAATATTGTGAGTAAGACAGAATAAGGTAAAAGGAAAAAGGAAAGTAAATAAGATCTGGGTAGATATAAGGTAGTTGTCAAAGGTGGACCTGACCATATCTGACAATGGATTGTGATTGGCACTGAAAGAGGAGTCGAGGAGTCAAGGAGAAATGTAAGTTTGAACCAGATGATTTTTCCATTCACTGAAAAGATTTCAAGGAAAGGAGAAATTTTGAGGAAAAACATGGTGTTCAATTTTAAACAACTTAAGTTGGAAATGATGCTGAGATACCGTAAGGGCAACAGACAGCTGGAGTTATTAGTTAGATGAAGAGTCAAGGTTAGATATGTTTTTAGAAGTCAAAAGCTTACGAGTAATAGACAAATTCTGGAAAAAGCAGAGGATGCAAAACAGATGCTTAAAGATCAATCAGAAGCAAAAGAAAACAAATATTTTTTTCCAAAGTTCCAAAACTTTGGAAACTTTCCTCTCAATAGTGGGGCTATCTGACATCAAGTTATCTGTGCTGGAATTAAGTCCACAAATTCTTTCACACACACCCCTCTTGAAGAGAGGCTGACTTTACTAATTTGTTTCTAATGAATATAATGTGATGGAAGTGATGCTGAATGATTTCTAAGGCAGGCATAAAAGGCTCAAGAGCTTCTGTTTGGCAATTTCAGGGAGTTTGCCCTTGAACCCTAGCCACCATGCCACAAAGAAGTCAGGCACCGGGGCACCTGGGTGGCTTGGTCGGGTAAGTGTTGTCAGACTTCTGCTCAGGACATGATCTCACAGCTCATGAGTTGGAGTCCCACCTCAGGCTCTCTATTGTCAGCATGGAGGCTGCTTTGGATCCTATGTTCCCTCTGGCCCCCCTTCTCTCCCTCTCTCTCTCTCTCTCTCTCTCTCTCAAAAATAAATAAACATTTAAAGAAGACAGGCACCTACATAGAAAGTGCACAGGTGAGTGTTCAGGCCACCACTCTAACACATCTCAGCATTAGCCAGCATCACACCCCAGACATGTAATAAGAGAAACTTCAGATGATTCCTTCTCCTACTCTTTGAGCTGCCCAGAAGATTCCAAGTGATAGAAAGATGAGCTGCCTCTGCTAAGCCCTGCCCCAATTGTGATACCTGAGCAAAATATTGTTGATGTGTAAACTAAACAACTAAGTTTGGGGATGATTTGTTATATAACCATGGACAATTAGAAAATTGTATAAGCCAGAAATTCAAAAATCATTTCTACTACTGAATTTTTTTTTCACTCTGTCCCACTTTATTTATCACCAAATGCTATGGATTTTCCCGCCCACATAATTTCTCATTCACTTGTCTCCATGTCCGCCATTACTACCACAATTAAAGCTGTTACAATTTCCTACTGGGACAACCTTCCTTCCATTCTCATCCCTACAGCCAGCACATTATATTTTCAAAATGCAAATCTGATGATACATACCTTCTGCCTCTAAACAACAAAAGCAACAACAAATGACTTCCCATTGCTCTTAGAATGAAAGGAAACTTAGCATAGTCTATAAAATCCTATAGAGTTTGACCAAACTTGCCTTCATAGGCTCACTTCAAATCAATCTTTACTCTCCCTTTTTCTAGGCTAGGATCCCATGTATTGTTTTTTGTTTGATATCCAAATGTTCCTTAGGATATCATTATTCTGATAGAATTGCACAAATGTGTATATTTGTGTGTGTGTGTGTGTGTGTGTGTGTGTGTGTTATTCTCCCACTACTAGATAGCAAATTCACTAAAGACAGAAACCACATCCATTAATTATTGTGTAATGTTTTATTCTCAGAGCCTAGTCCATCGTTTGATGTACAGAATGACCTCAATCAATAAGTGCCCGATATGTGCAGAATAAATTAAGGCTGAAAATAGCCATTTTAGTCAGTAGTGTAGAAGGAATCCATGGTGCTAAGTGAAGGGAGGAGAGAAATAGACTGGATGTCTACTGATAGGGCTCTGTTCTGACCCAGCTGACTAGAACCTCTCATTTATCTGAGTCTCGTGTGATACACACACCCAGAATATTGGTCATTTTGAAAAATAACTTCCCAGGTTAATTTGAACATAGGTATTAATGAATTGATATGTTACTCTTCCATGAAAAGAGGCAAGAGACAATTCTGAAGATACAATTCACGTGTGTGTGCATGCCTGCACGTGTGTAGGGAAGTAGGGGTGAGAAGAGATACAAGAGTGGATGAGACAGGCATAGAATGGAGTAATAGAGGGACAGAGAACCCACTCCAGCTTTAACTACAACATACAAGGGGTAATAAGTATCTGTGGCAGGAAACTTAATTTCTGTTAGTAGTTAATCTCCAGGTTAAAAAACTAAGGCTAACAGAGCAATCATTGAGCAGTCACTTTTCAGTGATTTATTTACAAATAGCAAGATAGAGGCTTTCAAGTTTAAGAGAGATATCACCTACTGTCCTTGTATTTGCCAGACAAATCATTATCCACATGGAAATTTTTTTTTAATTTTTTAACGTTTATTTTTTAGAGAGAGAGAGAGAGAGAGAGAGAGAGAGAGAGAGAGGGCAAGCAGGGAAGGGGCAGAGAGAGAAGGAGACACAGAATCCGAAGCAGGTTCCAGGCACCAATCTCTCAGCACAGAGCCCGATGAGGAACTTGAACCCATGAACCATGAAGTCATGACCTGAGCTGAAGTTGGATGTTTACCTGACCAAGGCACCTAGGTGCCCCCCGCATAGAAATATTTTTATAAATATTATTTTTCCTTTCTATTATGCACAAATGACATTTCAATAAAAATGTAAGCAACCTTCTAAAGTTAAATAACCTCATAAGTTTACCGTCTCTCACAAAAACCAATAGGAAAAAGGTATCAAGAATACAGGTCACATTTTTTTAGTGCTTGAAGATTGTGATATTTGTGGACTATTTTCAAAGAAAATGTCCTTCTTATGCTTGAAGAATTCAATTTTCCTGCCAATAATATAATTATGCTTAGCTTGCTGATGGCACTATATTTGTGCTGCTTTTGCATTAATAAAATTTATCATATGGTATTACGGTTTTCACTTGTCATTGTAGTTCTTAAGCCCAATTTTTGTGTTACCCCGGTGAATAAGACTTTCTTTGTTGTTGTTAGATATCAGTGCACTAGTTGTAATTTTGTTTTTAGCAAAGCGAAATGCTACATTTAGACTTCCTTTACTTCTGATTCTGCATAATTTGAATGATAAGGTTTAAATGTAATGGAGTAACTAAAAATGTATAAACTTAGTGCCAGTGCCTATTTTAGACAGTATACACTTTAGACATTTGATTGCAACATTAAAGTAAAATAAAATTGAGTAAGATTTAAACCACATAACAAATACATATATGCATATATGTATATGAACCTATGCTCATTCATACATACCTACACATATATATTAAGTTGTCAGTTGCATACAAATTTATAGAAAACGGAATGTTTTATTTAAAAAAAATTTTTTTTTTCAACGTTTATTGATTTTTGGGACAGAGAGAGACAGAACATGAACGGGGGAGGGACAGAGTCTAGAGAGGGAGACACAGAATCGGAAACAGGCTCCAGGCTCCGAGCCATCAGCCCAGAGCCTGACGCGGGGCTCGAACTCACGGACCATGAGATCGTGACCTGGCTGAAGTCGGACGCTTAACCGACTACGCCACCCAGGCGCCCCCGGAATGTTTTATTGTTAAAACCACGGTATGTTTTATTTATCTTTCATGACACATGAGATCATGTGATCATTATAAAAAGACAGACTGCATTTTCAATTCTGTCAAGATAATAACATTGTACGGAGATAGGCTGCATTTTCAATTCTGTTGTAAAATATTAAATCCTTGGTTGTTGAACAACACTGTGAGAAATCACAGAAGACATAAAATTAAGACTCTGTTTCTAAAGTTTTGTATTATTATTGCATAGTATCCAAAGTTTCAATTATTAACTCTGTAAATAAGGTAAATAGAACTTGCTCTTGAAAATGAGTAATAATATATTAATAAATAGGATAAATGAGCTTAATTTCAACTTTACATACATAGAGATCACAATCAGGACACACAGGCACGTGCAACTTTAAAATATCAAATGCAAAAGTTTGGAATCCTGAATTCTAAGGTATTATACGGTTCAAGTCTATTCCTACTTCAGCACTCATCTACTTTTTCATGACCTGAACACTAATCTTACGATTGTTCTGGTTTATGTGGAGTGTAGGATTTTTGCCTCTTCATTTACTAGTTAGTGGAGTAGAAAGACACTATTATTAGCTCTATCCTTGCAGAAATCTGAGTCACTAGCACTAAACTGTGAACTTTACATATCGTTCTATTTCTTTGATAAAATATTAAAGCAGATTAACCTAAAGCATATTCACAGAAACTTACATTTTCACACTGATATTTTTAAAAAGTATCCTCCTAAGCATTTCAGACTTTAAAATTCTAAAGGATTCACTAAAGATGTATTACAACATATTTTTCTTTATCCACCACCTAATACAAATATTTTTGCTGAATTGTCTACTGGATCTATGTCTGTATCGATATCTATATTTGTAGGTGAGTCTTCTGATTAGCTTCGGCACTTAAAAGAATGATTGGCTGAAATTCACTTCATTGGTTAGAATAAATTACATTCAACATGGAAAATTATAATATTTACTAAAATAAATTATACTGATTTCACATTTGTAACTACTTTTTAATGTTCTTTCATTTGGTATTGGTGGCCACATTTATTTAAATCACTGCATTAATAACACTTTTTCTGTATCCATGGATGAAAAAGTGATCAATCCCCTTTAGAGCCATCATGGCAGTCATGGCCCATAGAGTCACACAGTCTGCTGAGGAGGAATTTAGTGCCCTCAGGATTAAGTAGGTTGTTTCTAGGCTGTTGGGAGACAATTCTCCATGGGTATCTTGTGTGTTTGCATTTCTTGCATGCAGAACCATTTGTTCTGGACTATTTTTTTTCTAGAATGTTTATATATTAAACAGCCTTAGAGGAGAGAAAGATCATGTTTCATTTTAGAATAAATGCCAGATTTTCTTACAATTTTGGAAGATAGGGCTATTTCTCCCTCCACAGCAATGGGATAGGCATAATTATTGCCCTTTATAAAAGATTAGGGTTCCCTAAAGTTAGTGTTCCTCTCCTGCAATGCACAGCATGTAATCTGTTGTCTTGTCCTCTTTATCTGGTCATGTGGAAACTGGGGCTTGAAGAGGCGACACCAAAGCGGAAACTCTGGTATTTCCATTGTTGTAAGTAGTAAACTTTTAACTGCTGCCAACATCCACAAAACTGTGGAAGTGTAATTTTTAACTTGCAAGTATGGTAAAATCTCAGACCCCTAAGTGTTTGACAGTTTGAGTTATGAGGATGGGATTCTGACAAAAACGAGGCTCATTAGAAGAAATATGATGGTCTCACACGCCAATTAATGTGATTTGAGAGAAGTCACTGGACATAAATGGCAAGCACAATGACAACACTGAATTGTCAATCAGGCAATAAATGCTCCTGTAGTTATTTGTCTGTTGAATGAGGAAGGAGGTGTTGGGAAGGGGGCTGCAGGCTGAGTACTGTGAAGTAAGAGCTGAGATAGGTGTCCTAACAGAATTCCGGGTATGCTAACTCTCTTCCAGGTAGGAAAATACGTCAAAGGTTTGGCAGGCAGTCTCAGGTACTCACCCTAGTAACAATTAGTTTTAAGATTTGCACCTTAGGAAAGGAGGCAGAAGTTTCTACCCACTTGCTGAGAAACTATAAACATGCTTACCTGCACTCAAAGTGAAATAGAGAAATTTATGACCACTATGGGAAGAAACCAGGCTGATTGTTAGAACTTTGGTTCACTTCAGAGGCGAGAGGGCAGGAAGATTTTGATAAGGAAGAATGACAATAGTGGGACCATCTGATGACTCAGACCTTCCTGCAGTGTAAAATATCAACCACAGATCCATTTGTAGATAACATTAAAAGACTTCAGAACCTCTGCCATTGGGTTCTGGCTGCTATACTAGAGCTTTGGCCCCCTTGGGGAGATTTTACTGAGACAAACTCCCAGAGGAAACCATAAATGAAGCACTGGCTGATATTCAGAGTTTTATTGTCCCAGACTATGTTTTCAATGTTGACAGAGTTGACTTACTAGAGGATGAGAAAATGACTCAAAGACATCTAAAAATATTTTGAAGGCAGCCACTACACTACTCAAAACTGAAAGAAAACTCAACTTTGCTTGTTGGCATGAAGCCATTCTCTCCTTCTCTGTTTCCTGATTCTCCATCCTTACAACAAACTATCTCAGCTGCTTTAAAGATGAGGATGAGTAAGGGTGGGACTGAAGTCTCCCTGATCCCCAGTGGAGACCAAAGGCCATATTCAGTTCTCCAAATATGCTGAAGACTTTAGGAGGGATTCAAAATGTTATGACTCTAGATAGAGGCATATAAGTCACCACTCTAGTTAGTCTTGTGAATTACTGGATATTCAAATCAAATTGGTGTGTTTTGAGTGGAATTCACAATAGGGAACAAAAACTAATATGGCCTTGTGGGCAGGGTCCTTTTGGCCAATTCAATATACTATAGTTGAGGATTCTACTGTTCAACACATAATTAGTATTGATGTGTTACCCACTTGCTATGAATGCCCACAAATTCCAGAGGGCATTCTCCTAATTGGGAAGATCATCATATAGAAAAGTACTATTATCTTTCATCTCTGTACTTTTAATGACTCTTTTGAGCTATAATTGTCTTTAATTAATGGTTTTGCTAATTAAAGTCTCTGGCAAAAGGAAGCCATTGTCAATAGCAAGGCACATTCCTTTAGAATAATAGTTACTTACTTTTATATTGGGTTCTTATCAAGGCTGAATGTCTGACATATGGACTTATTGTGACTCTCCAGCTTGATATTCCCATGTGGGTGGGTCAACTTTGGATTTACTGATTAACAAGGTGAGGAGGGGCCATAAACCTCCTTGTCAAATGCAAATGGAATTTTTAAGAATGAATCCAGGTTGGACTTAAAGGCATCTCAGTTTTATAGAAAAAAAAAAGACAGTTGTTTTGTTTTGTTTTTTTTCTTTTTGGGAAAACCTTTATTCCCTGTATCCACTGTTTCAAGCAAACCTCTGGTTCAGTACACCATCAATGCATAGTTTTTTTCTAAATACATGGGCCTGTCTCAATCATGTTACCCACTGATGTGCTGTGGCTGTTCAAACTTAACATTAGCCTTACAAAATACAAAATGGACATGGTTACTCTACTCACTAGGCAGAACTCAAGGCCATTCTCAAAGCTATGGTCAATTATCGCTTGACAAACCTTATATTTTACTAACTTGGGTTGTTGTCAATATCCTAGATGTTTAGTCTGCCTCTTGGAAAACTATAGATCAGAAGATGACAGACACCCCTTTGAGGCTGTGAACTTTGAAAATAATTGTGGTTGGGGCGCCTGGGTGGCTCAGTCGGTTGAGCAGCCGACTTCGGCTCAGGTCATGATCTCGCGGTCCGTGAGTTCGAGCCCCGCGTCGGGCTCTGTGCTGACAGCTCAGAGCCTGGAGCCTGTTTCAGATTCTGTGTCTCCCTCTCTCTGACCCTCCCCCGTTCATGCTCTGTCTCTCTCTGTCTCAAAAATAAATAAACGTTAACAAATTTTTAAAACAAAACAAACAAAAAAAAGAAAATAATTGTGGTTGGGTATTAAACCATCTGAGTCATTAATGCAGATGCCCATGTTAAGGACATTTTCTCTGATGAGACCTAATGGAACCAAGTTGTTGATCAAGGCTGCACTACCTAAATTGCCACCATTTCTGCCCAGATCAATTATGTTACTGGACATGGAAATACATATACTATTATAAACTGGGCACAAAATAAAAAAATCTGTTTTGGGTGCAGAAGAGATCCTGACATCCAAGATTTGTGATTTCTGCCAAAAGCTGTCCCATTTGTCTTCCAGCAAGGGAAGTCACATCACATAAGTCAGATTCCTGCCTGCTTTTGGTAGATTGACTACATCAGACCTTTGACCTCCTCTCAGAGTTATCAGTGGTGCTTTAGTGCTTTATCAGTGGTTGACACCTGTTCAGGTTATGCCATTGCTGGTCTAGTCTGATAATCCAAGTCCATACTACCAGAGCCATTGAAATAAAATTTGTCAAGTTTTTGGCTTTCAGGACTATTTTCAATCTGAAAGTGGTTGAACTATTATCACAAAGACACTCAAAAAAATGTACTGATAGTAACAGTATTTGATGAACCTTTCATGTTCTCTATCATCTACAGGCATCTGGAATTGCTGAGTGTTAGAGTGGACTCTAAAAATAGACTTAAAAAAATCCCCAACTCCATCCCTTCTCCTTCCCTACAAGCCTTTGTAAGACAGTTTGGTCACAGAATGAGACCATCTCCAGAAAGGGATTAGTGTTTCTTATCTACTTTATGGGTAATGATCAGATGGCTGCAGTATATACAGCTCTATTTTGCAAATCTGAGATTCCATTTTGACCATTCCTGGTATGGCATGCTTTGTCTTTCTTCCCCTAACAGCAACTATATTCATGTTTGGCTTTTATATCTCTGCTTATTTTGGTAATCTGTGTGAAAAAAAAATGGCTTGGGGATTCAGACTTAACTCTGCTTCAGTGATCTAGATTCTTTTATTGCACTGACATGATCCTAGATTATAAGGATAATGTCACTTGGTTAAGTACACACTGATCACTGAGCCCCTTTACAGAAGCTCACGTGGACAAAATTTGGGGACATATTTAGTCCCGTTAAGTTATATAAAATGCCCTAATTCTTATATGATATATTTGGATGAATTGTCCATATAAGAATATATGATGATGATAGAAAAGGTGAATAAGACACATTGATTTTGTCATGGTGAAGGGGGAACAACTCCTGGCAGAGGGAAATAGAGGTATGAGGGAGGGAGGGACATTAATGATCTTTATTTCTCAGAATCACCCCTGTAGCCCTGTTTTTTAAGGAAAATACCTTGATACAGCATTCTAAAACTGTTGTGAGTTCATACATTTAAATTAACGATAGATTTCCTATCTCCTGCCCAATGTCTTTTACCATGGTTTGACCATGATTGTCCTAACTTAAAAAGAGGTCTATGGGTTAACCCCAATTTTTTAATCTCCCAGTTATTACACTTGTTCATCCCTCCAGATGTTTTCACAGCTCTACTCTTATAGTTTTTACTTTGTCATTCCATGGGGTGAACAAATGTCAGCATTCTCATGGTATAGACAGATAGGACAGAGTTCTTCCAAAAGGACCAAACTCAATCATTTGAAATTTTAAGTATGAAAGCTGTTACCAACATCTGGAAGCACTTTGATGGCACTATCGACTTGGATCCCCTGGCTGATGTAAGTCCTCCTTGGGGTTGGGGGCAGCAACTTTAAAAAACAGGTTATTTCTAGAGGCATAAGGTACGCCCTAAGGACTCTTCTGATGGGGAAGGCATGTATTTAACCATTAACCAGCCTCTCTTTCCAAATATGGTGATGTGTGCTTTACGGGTGTTGATAAAAGACACCAAGGGACAGTCAGGACAGTTAAAAGAGTTTAAGAAATATACCACCTGTAGATCATGTAACAAGAAGATAACTCTGGAGATCTTGCCTTTTGAAGCTACCCTGGGTACCTGAGGGAAGCTACTGGCCTTAGTTAAAAAAAATCAATGATACCACCTTGGTTCTGGAAGTCATTCACATCAGTCTCAACTTTTGGCCAGAGCTGTTAAGGATAGTAGAATTGCCCTAGACTTCTACCATGTGGGTCAAGGCAATTGTTAATGCATCTTATAGTGCCTGGATTAATGTCTTGGGACAAGTGCAAATATCAATACAGAAATGAGAGGAAAAAGCCACCTGATTTTCTAATGTAGACACTGATGGTTGGTGTAATTTGTTCTGCTAGTTGGGTTTGGGTCCCTGGAGGTTGGCCTCATTCTGTAGTTTGGAGTCCTGTTGATAATAATCTTAATTAAATGCTGTATGATGAAAATTGAATGGATTTGTTTTCAGCCTCTGGCATTCAGATTAATCAGCATCTGACTAATGGGAATTCTCATGGGAAAATGTACCAGAAGCCAAGATAGAGAAATGAGAGGTAGATATAGTCAGGAGGCAATTCTCCATGGACCTATCATAATTGCATGCATCTTGCAAGCAAAAGCACTAACTGCCTTTGTTCTGGAGTATCTTTTTAAGTTTGTTTGTATATTGAATGGCCTTAGAAGACAGACAAAGTTTCTCCTTCCAGAGAAAAGGACCCGTTTATTTACAGTCTTGGAAGATAGAGATAGTGTCTCCCTCCAGAGCAAATAAATAGGCATGCATACTGCCCATTGTAAAAGATTTGGATTCCCTAAGCTCAGGGTTCCTTTCCTATAATGCAACCCATTGCATAAGCAGCTGTTATCTGGTCTTCTTCAAGAAGCCATGTAGAAACTGGGGCTCAGGGAGTTGGCAACAATGGTGATGTTCTGCCTCCTACTCATGTCGTGAGTAGTAAACTGTCTTTTATCCCTGACCTAGGAGTCTTTTGACTTCTAGCAACACAAAAGTATGGCAAGCTAACTTGTTAATTTGCAAGTAAGGTAAGACCTCAGACCCTTCATGGTCTTGATACATCCCTCTGACAATTTTGAGGCATGTACTGAGTCCACAGGGTTGACTACTTTTTATGTCACCAGAGCTCCTATCAAGCAATGCACCACAAGCTTTACCAAAAGAATAACTCACGTATCTTCCCATGCTTTAATACATTAAAAGCCTCTACACTATATGAGAACTCTAAATTTCATTAAAAAAAACTCTAATAATTGGAAAAGGAGACTATTATCCTTTGTATTTATTATCTATTCTTCTCTAACCACTACCAACTACTAGGATCAACTATTACTTATTAAGATTTGGGGGGGGCGCCTGGGTGGCGCAGTCGGTTAAGCGTCCGACTTCAGCCAGGTCACGATCTCGCGGTCCGTGAGTTCGAGCCCCGCGTCAGGCTCTGGGCTGATGGCTCGGAGCCTGGAGCCTGTTTCCGATTCTGTGTCTCCCTCTCTCTCTGCCCCTCCCCCGTTCATGCTCTGTCTCTCTCTGTCCCAAAAATAAATTAAAAAAAAAAATTAAAAAAAAAAAAAAAAAAAGATTTGGGGACTGAGACAAGGTAAGGAGTTTTCATGGCAGTAACAAAAAATTACATTAAAAGTTAAAAATTAGAAATAGATATTAGATCATTCCTTTCTTATAAGTCGTTTCTTCATCTGACCCAAGGATTTCTCCCCGGCTACCTTTTCCTAAGGCTTCAGCTTCTTCCCATATTCCTTAATATCCCACCAACTTTCTGGATTTTTCTTCCTCTTCTCAACACACATTCAAATTCTTCTTTACTGAGAAATATTTTTGCTTTCCTTTATCTTTGCAGATTATGGCCATAGGGCCTGAATATCTGTAAAATTCCCTGTTTCTTTCAAAACTAGTCAATAAATATATTAACAGTAACCTCAAGCTTCCTGGGGTACATTTTTTAAGTATAATTAGGTATGCCAACATTTACCATAATGTTTGACTACGAAGAAAACAAAAGGTGCAACTGTGAATATCTATCCATCAAATAGATGAAATTTGATATTTCGGAGGGACTCTTGGTTTTAAGAAGAGGGGAGATTTTTCCAAGGGACAACTCAGGGGAGATGAACCAGAAAAGGGAGAAGTTAATTAATGAAAGATATTTGGACAAAATCCACAGACACAGTTCAGTCAGGATTTAGGTAGTAAAGCAAAAAAAGAAAAAAAGGAGGCCAAATGCCTTATACAGGCTAGAACTGAGAGTCAATCTTTCTCCCAAGAAACTTTGTAAGAACCAAAAGTATGTGAACCTTTGCAAAGTTTAACGGATATTCATCATATCCATAGCTTGTATATTCTTCACGTCATGTTTGGGGCTCTTTAAGTCGGTGTGGAGAGTGAAAACAACATGAACTTTGTAATTGTACATAGTTCTAATTGTAAATTTGAATCCTGGTTTCAGGATTAAGAGCTGTGGTTTTTTTAAGCAATTTACTTGAACTACTCTCATCTATAAAAGACAAAATTCTGCATTATAGGTAATATATATAGTCAGCACAGTTCCTATGAGAGACAGGAAATTAAAGAAATTGTTAGATACTATCACCATAAACACACAATGGAGGAGATGGTTCTTGAATCCAAGTATCTTCTTTTCACCAAAGAGATATATTAGAAAGTAATATAGGGTATGGTGACATTTAGCCTTCTGGAGTAGTGTTTGGGACTAAGAAGAAACGAAGTTGAAAAGAAGTTCAGAGACAATATTTGGAGGCTCCAAAATACCACATTAAGAAATTTTGAATTGAATACTTAACTAATGAATTATTTGCAGAAATGGGATGGCATATTGAAAGTGTTTTGTTTTTATTTATTATGATGATGATTTTAGTCAGAGTACTCTAGTAGTGATAAGGTAAGCAAATGTGAGAAAGGGGAAACCAGAAGCAAGAACAGTTAGGAAATGACTGCAGTTAAGACAGCCCAAATCAGCATCTTCCAAAATGTTCAGCCCAGGTCAGCATTTTCTGTGAGCTTGTGTTACATACTACATTTCTACTTTTTTTTTTTTTTTAATGTTTCTTTATTTTTGAGAGAGAGACAGACAGAACACCAGTAGGGGAGGAGCAGAGACAGAGAGGGAGACGCAGAATCTGAAACATTCTCCAGGCTCTGAGCTGTCAGCACAGAGCCGGATGCGGGGCTCGGATTCAGGAATGGTGAGATCATGACCTGAGCTAAAGTCGGATGCTTCACCAACTGAGCCACCCAGGCGCCCCTACACTTCTGCTTTCAAAGATAAACAAAGAAACTGAGAATATTAGAGATTCTAACAAGTTCTGTAGTGAAAGTAACACAACAAATCATTAGGTTGTCTGAATATGTTTTCTACATGTTTATTATTAATATTCAAAGATAATTTAGGAAATACTGAAGTTTTATAATTATATATAATTACTATAATATAGTATTGTAATAATTATAATAATTGCATATATAATTATGTGTATAATTGTTTTCCTTATTTCATATAAATAAAAAATTGTTTTAATTATTATTTTTTAGCGTATTTCACATTACTAATTTTCTTGGCTCCAGACAGCCTGGTAGAGTTCTTCCAACTATATATCACATATTCAATATCCAATGCTGGTCATAGGCCTATCCATCTATGATTTGCACTTGTATTTTAAAATCAGGGTTCCTCTGCCAATTATCTTACTGCTGCTGCAGGGTCTTTTGATATCTTCCCCTGCATACATTCCCCTGCATATATTCTTTTTGACTCTAGTCCTCAGCCCCTGAAAGCATATTGAGCTGTAATATCTTTACTCTCTCTTACAACTTGTTTGGATTGCTGTTTTTCATTGTAAATACACTTACAGTACCCACTATTTCCTTCCTTAGTTATTATAATTTCTAAAATAAGCTACTCCTATTCCTCCCAGGTTTTAACTTTCTCAGGCAGTTAAGCTGTACCAGGGAGAGAGGGCACGTTCACATCAGCCAATCCTGTCATTACTTCCTAACAGACAAAATAATTAAAAGCCCAAGAAAATAAAAAGCCAAATGTGGCTTTGGTGTTCATGGCTCAGAATGAATGCTGCTGTATTTAAATAATAAATATTTTTATGGTCATGAAAATGGAAAACAACTAGAGTCCTTTTGTGAAGACCTCACAAAACATTTTTTAACAACACGGTCTTTATGACTTAATTTTCTTTTTAAAATACTCTAAATAGCTAAGAAAAATACCATATGCCATCCTTGCATAAATTGGAAAGAAATTTTATGCAGAAAAGAACAAAATACAGTAAAACCTTGGAATGAGAGTAACTTGTTCTGCGACTGTGCTGCAAGATAAGCAAACATTTCTAATAAATTTTAACTTGATAAACAAGCAATGCCTTGCAATACGAGTAGTAGGAGATGCTGAAACTCACATGGTCACAACTGAGCCAATGGTTCTGGAAATTCGCTTCGAAATACAAGTGCTTTGCATTACAAGCATGTTTCTGGAATGAATTATGCTCACAAACAAAAAGGTTTTAAATGTAAAACAATGGTAAATGTAAACAATGGTAAATGAGAAGGTTTTCAGAAAGCATTCCCAATAGTCTTATAGAAAGCCACATTTGATCCTTGAGGAAGCAGACTTAAAAAATCAGTAAGATGCTTCTCATTTCTTTTGCTTTTTTGTTTTTTATATCTAAACATTTTGTTGGCTTTTCCTTTCCCCTTAGAATTTGGTGGAAATATCTAGATGTGAGATGTGTTAATGGTGCTTAAAATTAACAATATCATAATACCCTAAGTATTTATTTTCAGAATAAAATATAACTGCAGGTCCTGCTAAACATGAATGAATATTTATCCTTCAAAAGTTGAAGGAGAAGTTTACCCAAGGCCAAGAAAATGAACCATGAACTTTTGTTAGCTTTAAATAGGTTTAGAGCATCATGAAATCATCCAAGATGCCTTTTTTTTTTTAACTTGTGCAAGAACTAAGAAGAGTTTTGTAGCAAAACAGCACTCAGCAAGAAAGTCATAAATATTGACCTTAACTATAAAAAAGAAATGCGGAATTTGAAATAGTATTTTTTTAAATAAAATATCTAAAATAATAAGCCAGTAAAGCAAATGCTGCACGAATCGGATTATCAAAGACAACAAGGAAAAGAGGTGGAAAAGTAATGCATATGTTGAAACGTTGGCACTTATGACCAACTTTGAAAAGAATTCATGTTTCGTAAAGTCATAGTTATTTAATTTTCTTGTCAAAATGATTTCCATGCTACAAACCTACATTTGCCTTGTCTTGTTCCCTCAGAATAAATAAGGTAAAGCTCTCGGAAATAAATGGATGGCAGGAGTGCAAATGAAGTGCAGCTCATTCAGTTGTGACCCCATTTCATTTCTTCCCAAGAAACACTTATCTCAAAAGTAAATCGGTGCCATTTCCAGCTGGTAATACATGATGAGTATGAAAATGAGTCCATTTTTGACATTTAACATGCAAATTTATATAGCTCTCGTATCTGCATGTGTCCAGTAAGAAGAGGACGTTGTGAGCTGCTGCTCTGCCTTGGTGACCTGAATGCATCAGACTTCCACTTTGCCAGTCTGTAGAACAGGAATACGATATGTGTAACTAAATGTTCCAAGCAGCCTGCCAGTGAGTACATGAGTCCTCGGGAATGAGGGAGAGACTCTCTAAGGAAACAGAATATCATTTCAAGCTGTTTTCTGAATCCTCAATACAATTAAACTGACCAGTATATCTCAGAGGGGATACGGGAACTGAATTATCTCTCCTCCAGAGAGTATGATTTCATTGATGTGGGTTGGGACCCAGGCATAGGTTTTTATTTCAAAAGCTCTCAGGGTGATTGTAATGCACAGCCAGGGATGAGGACCACTGGCCTAAATGGAACCCTCAGGATATGATCCTGTTTCTCGGAGGCTGACTGCTTGGTGACTTCCCCCAGCTCTCTCTGCCTATCAATTTCACCTTCGGTTCCATCCTGCTTAATCACAGAACTGCTGGATTTCTTCTTCTCCTTAGATAACTTCACCCACTTTACAGAAAAAAAGAAAAATGAGGGAAGAGGAAGAGCACCATTTGAGAATGATGCCTTCTTTTGTTTCCCACCTGTACACTTATCTACGGCTTCACTGGTTCCTTCCTCATGGTCTCCTACCTGAGAGGAGGGTGTGTGTTAACTCCTCTCCAAGTTTAATGTTATCCCCTCTATTCTGAATCCCAGACCCTTCATATTGGGGAACTGTCTCTTCCAGTTGGCCCAGCTCTCACCAACGTCTTCAACCTCTCACACATGCCAGAGCAAGGTACTCATTACTTAAACCTCATACCTTTTTCTTTTCTCTTTTTTTCCTTTTTTTCTTTTCTCTTGTAAAGTTTACTTATTTGAGAGAGAGAGAGAGAGAGAGAGAGAGAGAGAGAACTTAAGTGAGGGAGGGGCAGAGAGGGGGACAGAGAATCCCAAGCAGGCTCCAGACTGTCAGCACTGAGCTGAATGTGGGGCATGGAATCACGAACCACAAGATCATGACCTGAGCCGAATTGGATGCTTAACTGACTGAGCCACCCAGGTGCCCCTAAACCTCGTATATTTTAAAAACAACCTTCCCCAGATTGCATGCTCCTCTCCATGAACCTGGCTCTCGCCTTTGCCTCACAGCCAAGTTTCTGCTTTTCACTTTATGCCTCAATTTTCTCACCTCATTACTCTTCACCTATAGCCATGTGTCTTCCACATCAACGATTCCAACGAAAATGGTTTTTACCAAGATCACTGGTATCCTCTTGGTTGAACTCAATGAGGCTTTTTTTTATTCCTCACACTGCAGAATTTAAAAATGTTGACCACACTTCATTTATAAAATCTCTCCTCACTGTGGTGTCATAACACCATTCTCTCCTGTTATCCATCTCTGCTTCCAGCTGCTTCTTTTTTAGTCTCTTTCATGGACTCAACTTCCTCCTCCTATCCCTTATATATTGGTGTCACCTCCAATCTACTTCTTTTCTAATCCTTTCTCTGCATTTCTCTTATCACCGACTTAATTGAAAGTCAAACTGGACATCCTACCTTCAGTGTTACCTCTGTCCATTCATATTCCATTTTCTATAACATATTAGCTTGTTATCTTGTGCCTTTTCTCATGTGGTTTTATCTGGTGTACCGTTCATATCCACTACTGTTTCATTGGTCTTGTCTACTGTGTCTTCAAGGTCCAGCTCAGTGTCCTCCTCTTGTTGGAAGCCTTCTCTGTCAACTCCCAGAACACCTTTTATATAGCTGTAGTATCGAGTTAATGATAGATTATTGTAATGGTATATTAACTTTGGGATCTTCTCTTGCCCCCCACCATTAAGAATAAGTTCATTGTAAGTAGTGATTTTCCGCTACTTATCTTTTTATCCCTAGTACCTACCCCAGTGTCTGACTGGCACATAATTATCACTAAATAAACAATTGTTCAACACATTAAATTAATAAATAATCCTTTTTAAAAAAATTAGAAGCAAAAATGCTTCCTCTTTAGGAATCCAAGATAAAACCCAATATTTACTTTGTCACTGGCATACAAGACACTTCACAAGATCTTATATAGCATATAAGATCCATGTGTCTAACCAATAGATCTCCATTTTTCCCACCATCAATAAATTTATGCCCTGCCATAATCCATCAGTGTCTTGCTCTCTTTCTAATATAGGTCTCTTTCACAACCCTGATACTTTATGTATAGTTTTCTTTGTCTTATATATTTTTCCATTCTTCAAGTTGTAAATCTGTCTGTCTGCCTCTCCTTCTTAAGTCCCTATTCATTTTTTTTATTAAATTTTCTGGACTCTTCTAGGCAGAGTGGTTGTTTTATGCTCACTGAGTTGAAAGCACTGTGTTCATTTATCGGCAGTGTCTGTTACTGGGATGTATGGCGATGCACTCATTTCTACTGTGTTCTTCCCATAAAGTAGAGAACTGATCTTGAGACCAAGATAACTTCTAGTTCATCTTGTTTCTCCTTTTCTCTAATAAATTTTAGGTAACAAATAAACTTTAGGTAACAAATTTACCTAATAAATTTTACTTAACAAATATCAATGCTGTTAAAAATGAATGATTTCCCAAATTAGAAATATACAGTAATATTCAATTAAAAGAGAAAGTAAGTGAGATTTTCATGGTCTATGGAATTTTTTTTCCCAAAGGTTAACATTCTCATTTCTGTCTTCTGTCCTACCTTTGTTTTGAATTATCTTTATGACATAAACGTTGTCTGTGCAACCATGCCTCTGTTGCTTTAGGGATGTTCTCTGGTTGTTTCATTTCAAATGTACTGTTTTCAACGAGATTGGAAATTCCTCGAGGATGTGATTTGTTCAGTTCTATTCTGTGTTTCTTATGTTGTGTCTAGCAGAGTGAGAAACATTCATTCAGTCATTCATTCAAGTATTTGTGAAGATGTCAGCCAGGTGCCACGCCTGGCTAGTGATTGGAGATGCTGTTGCTATATACCTAGATGCAGAAAATCTTGTGTCAGACTAGCTAAGCAGCCGAACATAGTTTATACCTTAATATAAGGAAAGATCTGTCCAAATGTGATAAATTCTCCATATTCATATCAAGGATAAAATCCATGATTCTTTAAATTTCAAATACATTCAATTTAAATATCAAAAAATGTCCCCTTCTCATCAATCATGTGTCTATATATCTTGCCTATGCCTTTTGTTTCCTGTTTGTGTCTGTGTCTTTCCCGGGTCCTCACATTTTTCATTTCACCTTACATCTTTTACTTTGCATGGTACAATTCTCTTCTTTGAGTGCACAGAAAAAGTGTCAGACGTTCTAGTGATCCCTCTACGATCATTTTCTCTGCAAACTCTCCGGCACAGAAGTAGGTATCCTGCTATTTTAAGACAAAAGTGAGTTTGCACTATAGAAGATCTCAAGATGGAAGGCCCTCACTCCAACATCTTTACTTCGCCCATCTTTTAAGGTGATCAGAATTATCGGAAAGGGTATTAAGTCAGAATAGGTCTTCCAGTATAATAGCACATCCTGTCAACAAACACAGAAAATAAGGCTTTCTGCATTACAGGGGAATTTTGAGGAATGTCACAGATTTACTACAAACACACACAAAAAAGTCATTTCATTTTAACAATTCTTTGAAATTTCCTTTCAAACAAGTAGTTTCTCTTGCAAATTTTGTATTCCTGTGATGATTTCATTAGTTTTCAGTTTGTTCATGCTTTCATAAAGATAACACATTTCAGGTGTTTCCTTGGCTGTTCAGCTAAAACATCCATTGTTTATCAGGTTATTATTTTTATTTCCTTAGTCATTTGAGCTTTGTTCATCACACAGTCCATTTCATCCCCATTAATGTTCAGATCCTCAGGGCTTTAAAATTATATGTGCCAAAAATAAGAGAGTTGTTTCCTGTTTATTTTCTCTCCCAACTCACCAAAAATTGTTACTAGCTTTAATAATTAATATATTATTTTCCATTTGAAAACTCTCAAAACTATAATCGTGAGAAGATAACAGAATCAACAATCACATTACAATCAACTTTACTTTTCTAAGGACACATCATTGAAAATGAACATAGTAAGAAACGTATGAATATAAATACTCCTTTAAGTTAATATGAAATTATATCTTTAATAGTAAATGAGGCATAAAAGATTCACAGAATCTAAACTACTTTGAAGCAGTTTGATGACTGATAATCACAGTTTTGGCACGAAGTAAAAGTAACACCGATCTATTTTTAAACTGCTACCTAAAACACAGTGCAATAAAGAATAGTACTCTTCCGTTAGCAATAGTTTATCATATAGTATCATTGTTGTCGCTGTTGTTGTAGCTGTTGTTGTTGTTGTTATTGCCCGCTTTGTGCCAGGAACTAAGACAGACACTAGACCACCAAAGGTAAAGGAAAACATTGCCATGGACTATTTGTACCCTCTCCGTATACTTTACATGTTGAATCCTGACCCCTAAAGTGATAATATTAGGAGGTGGAGACTTTGGGAGATGATTAAGTGGTAAAGGCACAGCCTTCAGGAATGGGATTAGTGATCTTATAAAACAGATTCCAGAGAGATCCCTCACCCTTTTCATCATGTGAAGTTACAGTCTGAAGGTTACAATAAAGAAGCTGGTACCCAGCAGACATCGTCCAGCACTTCAAAGTCTCTATAACTGTGAAATAAATATTTGTAGTTTATAAGACGTTCAGTTTATGGTATTTTGCTGTAGCTGCCCTAGAAGACCAAGACAAACATTTAACTAAGAATAATCTTAGCATAATGATAAGGTAGTGTCAGTTCATTGATTGTAACAGATGTACCACTCTGGGCCAAGTGGGAGCAGAGGATATAGGAGAACTCTGTACTTTCCACTCAAATTTGTTTTGAACCTAAAACTGCTCTAAAAACCAAAGCCTATTTTTAAAAATTGAAAAACTAAGAATAACCTTACCATGTTCTAAAGTCTAGAAAGCACTAAATGTACTTATGAATTTTTAGAATTTACAACTGGAAGAAGTTCAGAGTAATCACCAACAAAGCAAATGGAAGCCCAGGAAACATTAAGCAAGATAAGCAAGGTCCTATACCCAGGAAAAGGCAGGGTGGAAATAGAAAGTTCTCACTGATAACTGTGGAGATCCCTCTCCACTACTATATACCAAAACAGGATCATTTATTTGCTAACTATTTGCATATTTTCCTAATAAGTTTGTGAGGTAGGCAAGATGTGCGGAATGTATTTCTGAACAATTGTTGGAAGGGCGCTATTGAAATGCAAAATTTCTAATTGTTCGGGTAGTTTTGAATTTTAAATTATATACATAAATGCATCGCTATCATCTGCAGCACATAATATGTAAATGACATCTTGTCATTAAAATATATTCATTGGCAGTAAAATTTATTTCCTTATCAAAATTATATAATACATTTCAAACTATTATTTTTAACGGAAAAAAGACCATCAAAAAAACATGAATGTATGATAAATACCCATATCTAAACCATCTGTCTATCTTCTTCACCATATGTCACTCTATTAATTGCTAATATCACCCTTATTATGCATCATCTCATCTGTAACATTATTCCATGAAACTAAGAAGGCATCAATAACAGCTACAGACAAACACCTGCTATATGTGTTTCTGGTTGATAAATTTCAGCAGGTTCTGGTTTGCTCTTGGGCAAAATTTTCTAATTGCTTTTGCATAACAGGAAGCCTTCTTCCAGGGCAACTTTCTGTGGTTAATATCAGCACATTACTATCTTTTAAAAATGTCTGTTATAATTAAGTCTCTCCACAATATTTATTCAAAATGCTTATTTAGCAACTATCATACGCACAAAAATATAGGCATAATGGTCACTGTGGTAAACATTGTGAAGAAGAACAAAACACGAGAAGGAGCCTAAAACATATGTGAAAGAATTTTGGAAACTGTAAGACCCCAAAGCCCTTAATAAATATTCATTAATTAGGGTTATAACCCTTAGGTTTGGCCAGTGATTATCTACCAAATAAACTGCAATACCCATTTTCACTTTGTATATGAACAAAGGAATAGAATCTCATTATAATCCTTCTAATTTTTTTTAAGTTTATTTATTTATTTTTAGAAAGAGTATGTGCACATGAGCAGGGGCGGCACAGAGAGAGAGGGAGAGAGAGAGAATCCCAAGCAGGCTCCAAACTGCCAGTGCAGAGCCCGACTTGGGGCTCAAACTCCCAAACAATGAGATCATGACCTGAGCTGAGATCAAGAGTCAGACACTCAACTGACTGAGCCACCCAAGCACCCCATTATGATCCTTCCCTCTAATCAAAGGTAATATATGGATAAACCATATAGATAACTGTCCTTTTTTTGGCAATAGTCAAAAGGAAATCCAATGAAAATCAAATGCTTTAGACGTGTTGATTATTTTGTTCTTTCTGAGGTGGTTTTGGTTGAAGGATCAAGTCTATTGCCCATAAAATGGTGAGGAACCACTGCCAAAGAGAATAGAATTCAATGCTAAATTGTGTGGTAAAGATAGAAAATGTGAAGTAAGGTTAAAGAAGTGTGTGTGTGGGGGGGGGGGGTGGGTCATGGATAATTGAAATAGGAAAGAAGTTTTGGAGGAGGTGAAAGGTGACTTAAGACTTTGAAAGGTGAGCAGTGTATGGTTACTAGGTTTTCTTCCATTCAGGTCAAGTCACACATATATGAAAATTAGGACAGTGATTGTGTTCACTATTGAGATGCTGGGATAAATTGCTGGTGAGAGTTAATGAAACAACTGCATGGAGACAGATCATGGATTGTTTTGGAAGTCAGATGAGATAACCATTAGGGGCAGTGCTCCACCCAGCACTTCCATCCATTAGTGTGTTTCAGCCCATATACTCGCTGTTTTAAATGGATTACCTTATTCCATCCTCACACAAATTCTTTTCTTTATTAAGTTTATTTCCTTATTTTGAGAGAGAGAGAGAGAGAGAGAGAGAGAGAGAGAGAGAGAGAGAGAAAGAATCCCAATCAGGCTCTGCGCCATCAGCACAGAGCCGGACTTGGAGTTCAAATTCACGAACCGTGAGACCATGACCTGAGCCGAACTCAAAAGTTAGATACTTAACTGACTGATCCACCCAGGCGCCCTGTCCTCACACAAATCCTTACCTCTAGATGGAGTAGATCCTGATGTATTGGAACTCTACTTCAAGATAAGAAATCTGATAATTAATGACGAGAGTATATTACTTAAGTAGAAGATCGAAGAAGATTTGAAGTCTCATCCCTGCGTTCATATTCTTGATTGTCTCATTTTACTGGCTCACAGTACGAAATTGAGAAATAAAATGGGGCCACTGAAAAGTAGTGGGACATAACAAATCTGAGATTTTGATGGGATTAGTGTGCTAGCACTGTGTATGGTAAGTTATAGTCCAAATGGAAAGATAGGAGTTACCTGCAGTATATATATATACTACAGAATGGTTTAGGGTGCTTCCAAAAACACTTAAAGGAGGAGTTATACAACCCCTCTAATTTGACCTCACTTCATATTCCTTCATATACCTAACCAAACTGGAATGCCCATCCTCCCCCATCTTGTTCCACAGATAAACCGATTCACTTTGTGATTTTGCTCATGACATACCCTCTATATTTGGAATGCTTTCCAACTTCCTATGTTGAAATTCAAAACAACTTCCAAGTCCTGCTCTTCTATCTTAAGGCCTGACGGTCTCCAAACATGGGAATAATCTTCCTCACCTGAATTCTGCAGAGAATTTGTACCTCTCTTGTAAACAACATACTCTACCATATATTTTTAGTTTTGCATTTCAATATAAAATAATTAAAACCATCACATACTGTGTATCCCACATATTTAATTTGGGATCCTTACTAATGTTCGTTAATGTTTGTGGAATCCGAAATAAATAAGTATATTAATCACTACTTATACAAATGATTGAATAATTAATTGAATAAAGGAATTAAAAGATGACTTTCTGATTTTACCCATTTCCAATACTCTTGTATTTCTTTTGCCTTCTTTTCTAATCTTTCCTTAGCCACATTTTACATTACTCTCATGAGTGGTTAATGCCCTTGTGCTTTGACTGGTTATTTGGACTGTCCAAATATTGTTTGAAAATTAGTCGACAGCTTTGTCTGATCTAGAAATATTAACTATCCTACATATTTCCTAGTTAACAAACTATCAATTTTCAAACAAATGGTGTTTATTTGAATATCATGAATATCTAAAATAAACATTCTATATATCAGTCAAGTGCATAAGTCTGATTATTTGCATAAACTCCAGTTTTTAGAAATCTACTGCATATCCAACAAAGAATAATTGTCTCCATAACTGTAAACTGGTAAATATCTCATACACATATCCCATTTAGGGAATAAAATTATTGTCTGAGTTGGTGTAAAATCCATTAATATTAATTTGTAAATTGCTCCTTTTCTTTTAATTCATAATTTGCTATTTGTGTGAACTTTCAGTCTCTTGAAAATCACCATTTCTTGATTGCTCAACCATGCAATACATAGACGGCAGCTATATTAATAACCCCTCAAAGGTGCAGTGCACTGATACTGCTATTTATGCTGCTGTCTGGAAAAAAGCATATTTATTCTGTCCAAGCACCCATGAGACATGAAAACTATTCTTTGTTCCGACTCACTGTGGATAGTCATTTTAAAACTTCAATTACTATTTCAGCATGTTCCTTGCATTACTGTTTCTAGCACCACAGCCAGTAATTTCTAATAGCCAAATGTACTTTATAAACCATACACACATATGCCTGCATGCAAGGAATGAAAAAAAGCTATGTATAAATGATTAGTATCTGCAGAAAAGATGTAAAATTTAGATAAAATAATATCACTATACGAATGTTGAACATGCACATTTATAGCTCCTGGCTCCTGCATCTTGGAATCAAAGAAAAATAATCACGCATTAATTTTCAACAAGTATTTCTTGAGATATAGGTCACTACAGAGCTGCTCTTTGTTCCATAGGGTTTGTGAAGAATAAAAGAATAATGTAACATTATTACTGCCTTTGAACAATTTACAATTGTAATAAATATGATTCATTCTTTTTATTGAAATGAGAGTCTTGAATGAAAAAAGATGGTTTATAGTCTTCATCTTACTTTACGTAGACCTTAAATTCAATGATCTGGCTGTAACTTCTCTTGTGTGAGATTTTGTTTCTGCATTACCATTATTCTTTTTTTTCTAAATCTACCCTCTATTTTTTCTATTCTTTATTGCCATCAGAAAGTTCACACATCTAATTTATGTAAAACTGAAGCAAGATACTTGGATCACACTCTTTGAAACCATGATTTTCACTACATTGTCCTTTATAACTGTAATTTATCTTGAGTGGAGGACACCATAAAAAATCAACCTTATACAGTTTACTGTTCTAGTCATTGCCAGAACATTGATGAAAGTTATTCCCACAATGCCTATTATTCAGTGTCTACTTTATAAAAAACAATGCAAGGCATTTCAGACCTCAAAGCCAGGAAAAAGTTTGCTTTTTCTGTTTCATTGCTATGCTTGTATTTTATAGACAATGGTTTTTGTGTAAAATGGTCATTTTCCCCATTGTTTGGCAGCCACCATATTTAAGTCTTACATGTAAACCATTCTTAACAGTCGTCTACCCACTTGTATGTAAACTTTTGTTTAGGATCATGAAACTATTTTGCCTTATTGTATCATCTCCGTTTAACTTTACTTTTAATGTTATCACACTATATGTCACTTTGAAAGCCTTTGCAAATGAGATAGGTTATGAATAATCATCTACCTATAACAGAAAAAATTTACTCAAATCTGTAAAACATCTAGATTCTCTCTTCTTCTTTGCCATTGCCATTGCTAAGTGAGTGGAATCTATTTGTTGCTTCCATTTTATCATTTTCTATTCCATCAATAAAGTTCTGAAATCTGGCTTTTCTCTCCATTCTATAAGTCTTAAGGACTTATAGACTTAAGGACTTAAGGAAAAATATTTTCCAAGTATTTGAGCTCGGGAAAGTGACTGTATCTCTTTAGGCCTTACCTTCTTCATTTCTAAAATGGAGATAATAATGTCTCCATTGGTTTGTTTTGAGGATTAAATAAGACATAGTATATATGGTGGTTAGCTCTATGCCCAGCACAAAGTGCCTACAAGTGGTGCCAATGATCACAATATTGCAGTAACTGTGGATAATTTTCCATAAAACTCCATTTTTCAGTTTCTTCGTACTTATTAACAGCATGAGGTTTTTCTGGTCTCATGGACTTGAACATCATCTTTGATTCTTTCTTGTTAATTTCTCCTTCCAAATCCAGCCAGTTGTCAAATACTTTTGTCTTTTTTCCTTTATGGTAGCTCTCAAATATGCCCCTTCTCTATTCCCCTGATAACACCCTTATGACAACTGAGGGGAATCTACAGTGTGTTGACTCAGTGAAAATGTTCCCCGAGGGTGAAGAAAGCCTAATGAAATTTTGAGTACTAGGACACTGAAATATGCAGGGATGCAATTAGTAAAAAATAACAACAACAACAAAGGAGCAATCACGACTGCCAGTAGGATGAGGTGTTCACTTTCAAACACAGCTGAATAAATTTCAGTAAACGGGAGTGTATTTAATTCATATAGAAATATTTAATTTGAAGAAAGTGGTGGTAATAAATCTTATCTGCAGTTACTGGTAATATGGGAAGCCAGAGGGTCCACATGGATTTGTCTTAGATTAAATTAACGAATCACAGAACTGTGTTCTATCTCCACCGACACCAGTATCGCTGCTTACTGGAGACAAATGCAATTAAAATGGCAAAGCATACAAACAGAGATAAAACTGTGGTTAAAAAATCAGGCCCTATCAATCTCTACACAAGGTAATTTCTTCTTAAAATAAAGCCAACAAAGTCATCAGTGTCTTATATTGCATATTACTCCAATTATTACATTGGGTACTCCTTGGGAACCTAACACAGTGCTTCACATATTAGAGGTTTTCAACAACTATTGCTAAATACATGAGTTAAGTACTTCCTTAAAGACTGCATTACACCTTAAAGATTTAATTGAAACTTATACTCGGTGGAATAAAGTTCAAACTATTAAAATGTTGTGAAGAGAGCATTTTGATTTAAAGATTTTTCTTTACCTTTACATACAGGGCGGTGATCACTCCAAGCAGCAAAGACTTCAGCTATCCTCTGACAAGTGATGCTCTTAGCCCCCTGTAGGACATAATCTTCATCACAAGAGAACTGCACGGTTGATCCAAGGCTAAAATTGAACAGAGGATAAGAAAAAAAAAAAAAAAAAACAGGATTAGAAGCATATAACAGTGATTCATCTCCACTTCTACTGGTAATATCCGATGGGTCAAAAATGTTCCACAGTGACAAAAAGTATCTTTCCAATGAGAAAACAAAATATGAAAATATAATTTGTACAAATATATAATAAAAGTTATAAACAGACGAACTTCTTGTAAGTCAATAACATGAAGATATTAGTAGGAACTACAGAAAGCTGTCATCAAATTTAATTATTGTGTTGTTAGTTGTAGAAACCAAGGTTAAGTAACTGAGTAATTTACTATTTTTTTTTATAAATTTTTTTAATGTTTATTTATTTCTGAGGCAGAGAGAGACAGAGCATGAGTGGGGGAGGGTCAGGGAGAGAGAGGAGACACAGAATCTGAAACAGGCTCCAGGCTCTGAGCTGTCAGCACAGAGCCCGACGCGGGGCCCAAACTCACAAACGTGAGATCATGACCTGAGCTGAAGTTGGTCGCTCAACCGACTGAGCCACCCGGGCACCCCTATTTATGTATGTATGTATGTATGTATGTATGTATTTAGAGTGACAGAAGGCAAGGAGAGGAGGGGCAGAGAAAGAGAGGGACACACAGAATCTGATACAGGCTCCAGGGTCTGAACTGGCAGCACAGAGCCTGACGTGGGGCTCAAGTTCATGAATCGTGAGATCATGACCTGCTCCGAAGTTGGACATTTAACCAACTGAGCCACCCAGGCACCTCTATAACTGAGTAAAATTCCAATCCGAGGTGGTAACCATGAAGCAAAAAGTCGTCTTCCTGACTTTGAATCTCAACCCTTGTATTCATACCACATCGTGGTACTTTTCTAGCAGGTATTTATATGTGCAGTTATTTGGACTGGTACTTGTATATCAATAAATAGACAAACAAGCAAACACATATTTAGGGCTGCAAAATTGTGTTTATTGTCCTTCATATAAAATTTACCCATCATTTATTATTTAACCTACTGCAATTTGGATTTTGCTTTTCTTTCCGCTGAAAGCGAACTTACTAAAAGGATCATTTTTTAAAACCTTAATTTCTAAGGGTAATGGATGTTTGCTGGAATGAAATAAAAAAAAGAAAAACTGACCATGCATTTTCTTTGTTAAAATCCCTGAACAGCAACTCACCACAAAAAATAAGTCCAATTTCCTTTACGTAGCATAAAAAGTCTTCCAGCAAGAAGCGCAGCCAACTTCTCCACCCCATCCTTAACCCAGTGCCACAAGTGAACGCTACCTCTAGCAGCTGGCTATCTGCACGTGCCATGCTGTATTGTGTCTGCACTGTCCTCCCTTCCCCCTCTTCCTGGAGGGCCTTGCCTGCACCCTCTCACCCAGCCTGTGTCTGAACAGCTCCTGTTCAGCAACCTCAGCTTGTCATAGAGGCAGCTTGCATGATCACATTTGTATTGTAAAAAGATATATCTGGAACAGCATAGAGGACAGTTTAAAAGGAACATGTATGAGAGTATAGGGGTGTATGAGAAAATAATTTAAGTGGTTTAGGCCAATGGTCAGCAAACTATGTCCTGCAGGCCAAATTTGGTCCGCTGCCTATTTCTGTACAGCCCAACACATAAAAATCGCATTTACACTTCCAAACATTTGAAAAAAATCACAAAAATAACATTTTATGAAATGTAAAAATTGTACTCAATTCAGATTTTGATGTGTATAAATAAAGTTTTATTAGAGCACAGGGATACTTTCATTTACATATTGTCTATGGCTGTTTTCATGCTACAATGTCAGAGTTGAGTAGTTGCAATGGAGACACTTTAGCCTACAAACTATAAAATATTTCGTATCTGATGCCTTATAGAAAACCTCTGATTTAAGCTAAAAATGACAAAAAATCTGAACTAGAGATGGCATGACAAAGAACAAAGGTTTAGCACAGGGAAAAGTCTCTAGGCATTAGAATCTACTCTCCTCTAGAGGCATTTTCTTTTCTTCTCTCACCATTTCTATTTGAAAAGCTGGGGATGTGAACTGCTACAGTCACTGTGAAAAACAGTATGGAGGTTCCTCAAAAATTAAAAATGGAATTACCATATGACCCAATAATTCCACTGGGTATTTACCCAAAGGAAATAAAACCACTCCTTCCAAAAGATATATGCACTCCTATGATAATCACAACATAATTTATAATAGTTCAGATACAGAAGCAACCTGTGTGTCCATCCACAGACAAATAGATAAGGAAGATGTGTTATATATACAATGGAATATTACACAGCCACAAAAAGATGAGATTTTACTATTCGTAATAAGAGGGATAGACCTAGAGGGTATTACGTAAGTGAGATGAGTCAGACAAAGACAAATACCATATGATTTCACTAATATATGGAATATAAGAAAAATGAATAAACAAGCAAACTGCGTAATGAGACTTACAACTACAAAGAACAAACTAATGATGCCAGAGGGCAGGGGAGTGGGAGATACGGGCATCCATTTTGGGAATGAATAAATTACAAAAATAAAAGTCACAGCATAAGAAATACAGTAGTGATCATTGTAATACTAATGCATGGTGACAGATGGGAGCTACACTTGTGGTAAGCACAACATAAAGTATAGAGAAGGTGTATCCCATGATGCACCTGAAACTAATGAAACATTGTCTACACTCAAATACATTTTTATTTATTTTTATTTTTTTTTTAATTTTTTTTAATGTTTATTTATTTTTGAGACAGAGAGAGACAGAGCATGAACGGGGGAGGGTCAGAGAGAGGGAGACACAGAATCTGAAACAGGCTCCAGGCTCTGAGCTGTCAGCACAGAGCCCGACGCGGGGCTCGAACTCACGACTGTGAGATCATGACCTGAGCCGAAGTGGGCCGCTTAACCGACTGAGCCACCCAGGCGCCCCTCAAATACATTTTTAAAGTGGTTCTTTTTAAATATGAATCGCACTTAGCAAAGTGTACAAAACAAAATATACAGCTCAGTGAATCATCACAAATTAAATACCCATACAACCAAGAAATAAATGAGTAGGGTCTTCGTGAACTTCTTAATGGCCCCAAGATTTATTTAGACTACTCAATAGCCTGAGAAGCCTTACAAGTTTATCTAATAGCCAATTCTTCGCCCTTCCTTACTCTCACCTTCGTCAACAAAAACTATCCTTCTAGTTGAAGACTAAAAACCTGGGGAATCATTCTTGCCTCATCCCTCTCTTTTACGTTTCCCGTCCACCTCATTGAGCAAATCCTGTTATCAACACTTTGAAAATCATGAACCTGATATTTCTTACCCCTACAGTGCCACCACCTTGACCTGAGCCATCATAATTTCTCATCTATTTTATTGCCAATAGTCCTTCTGCTGCTATGTTGCTGCTTTCCTGTTTCTGCTCTTGACTCCTTAAAATCTATCCTTAGTGTCCGCAGCAATCTTTTTACAAGATTGCTCAAATTATGCCTTTCCTCTGTGTCAAATCTTCTAATGCTTCCGTATTTCACTGAGAGTGAAGGCAATGCCCTTATCATGGCCTATGTGATCTGTCCATGCTAATTTCCAAAACTCTTTTCCTATCACTTTCTTCCCCAATCTCTATTCCTTGGCTACACTGGCTTGAAAATATTAAAACACACACTTGTCTCCGGGTCTTTACCTTTGCCTTTGTGTTACTCTGGAAAAATGCTTGCTCCAGGAAGCCACAGGTGCCAAATTCTCACTTCCGTTTTTTCTAATACATGTAAAATTATCCATTAGGCTCTCTTTGACTATTATCTATAAAACAACTGTTCCTAATCCATCAGCTTCTTTCCTATGAATTCCTATATACTATCTGATACATTGTGTATTTGTCTACTTACTGCATTTCTCATCCCGCTGGGAAAAACTCCAGGCACTCATCTATTTTGTTTTCCAACCTATAAGTCTACTATACAGGAAGTTATTAAGTGTGCGTGTGTGTGTGTGTGTGTGTGTGTGTGTGTGTGTGTGTATTTTTGAGAGAGACTGAATAAATGATATCTTTACTATTATCTAAATAATAGTATAATGGTAAATAATAGTATATATTTAGATAATAATAATTATTATCTAAAAAGGCTTAATCCAAAGATACCACATTCTTATAATGGGACAAATTATTCTTGGGTAAGATATTCTCTGATGGTTATTTAAACTGCTTATAATCCACTTGTACTCAACTCCTACCATGTGACACATTTGCTATGTTCCAGAAACAGTAAGAAAAGTAATGTGATTAGAGCAAAGCAAATGATGGATACTGGGGTATGAAATTAAGGAAGTGATTAGAGATTAGGGGCAGATCATTTATGAATTTGTAGGCCATAGTAAGGATTTCTACCTTTACTCTGAGAAAACTGGGCAGTTCTTGTAGGACTGGGAGGCAAAAGAATGACATTAGGGTCCGTTATGTTTTAAAATGGTCATAGTGGCTGCTAGGTGAAGAAAAAACTTCAGGCGAGCAAAGGTGGAAGCAAGGAGTTTGGTTTACAAACTACTGCAGTGATCCTTGCTCTCACAGAGATGATATGATGGTAACTGTACTGAGGAGATTCATGGTAAAAAAAAAAAAAAAAAAAAAAGGTCTTAGTATAGGGGCTGGTCCATAGAAGTAATTTTAATTACTATTTTCTCACTTAGTGATTAGTAATTCTGTCAAGATCACTATAGTCGTCACTGTATTTGTATTTGGTTACAATATTCTAGTTTACCAGATTCTTCTTGCTGAAAGAAAGACATTTCATCTTGTTTAAATAGCAAGTATTTTAGCTTGTTTCTTTTGATTATAGCAAACGACTACACTTAGCTTGGAGATAGGCACTTTGTAATAACAGACAAGTAAGTGCTCTGCTACTTAACAAAGACGACCAGCAATTAGTCCCTAAAGTTTCTACCCACTCCTGTATGCACTCAATGATTAACAATTCCAGTGATTTTTTTTTTCTCTGTTGAGTACAATGGGGGAGGTAGTTTAGACTATGGCCAATAGTTTAAGCCAAAGAATCAGAGAGAACTTTCAGGGGCCCCTGGGGGAGTAAGTATGTTGATTGTCAGCCTCTTGGTTTCCACTCTGGTCATCATTCCAGGATCATGGGTTTGAGCCCCATGTTGGGCTCCACACCGAGCATGAAGCCTGCTTGAGATTCTCTCTCTCTCCCTCTGCCCCTTTTCCCTACTCCCTGTCTCTCTCTAAAATATTTGAAAAAAAAAGTCAGAACTTTCAAATCCAACTCTTCTCTTTCCCAGTTCCTTGGCTTTAAGAAGGTAAAAATGTCTGAAAGCCTCAGCTTCCTCAGCTGTTGTGATCATGTAATGAAATACCATTTATAAAGTACACAGAGCGCCTAACACATATTGAGCACCCCAATCATGGAAATAACCGTGAAACTCAGTAATTTCTACCCCACTATTGAAAGAAAGACTCTACTGGGCATCTACAAATACCTCCATCTCGGATCACAGCTACACGTTAGCATATTCTAGACCAAAAATATAAGAGGAAAAGAACATAGCGAGGGCAGAAATCAATGAAATAAGTAGTCTTTTCAGAGGAATCCAGGTTCCATAATATCTAAGAAATGGATATCTTGAACAAATGCACTGTGTTCTTATTTTATGAACTGCTTTAATATTTGAGTCAAACTTAAAAAAAAACAACTAAGTTTCATTAAAAATATGAATTTCTAGGAAAGTATTCAGTTATACAAAAGACAAGCTGTACAAACTGTACTTTCTGTCACCACTGAAGAGACATCTGTCTCGCCCAGCTAAATAAAACCTTTCACTGTAGTAGGATACTCAATCTGATAGAACATTCCAAAATAAAGGATTGAACACAGTTTTAATTTCAAAGTGTGGAGTCATCAAGCATATGATATGCAATCACATAGCTGGAAAAACAAGTGTTGGTCTTCACTGTGATTATATTGGCCCCTGTTGAAGTACTATCATCTTTTTTTTTAATTTTTAAATTTTTTATTTTTATTGTTTTTGAGATAGAGAGAGAGAGAGTGCATGTACAAGCAGGGGAGAGGGGCAGAGGAAGAGAAAGAGAATCTTAAGCGGCTCTATGCTGAGCACAGTCCAATATGGGGCTCAATCCCAGGACCCTGGGATGATGACCTGAGCTGAAATCAAAAGTCGGACACTCAACCAATTTAGCCACCTGGGCGCCCTTGCACTATCATCTTTTTAAAAATTATACCTATTATTGCAAAAACACACTATGATATCAGAGCTGTCAGTGAAAAAAGATGTTAATTTTTCAAAATATGTAACTTTTCCCCATTCTAATCTATCATCAAGATGACCTCAATCATATCTGTTTAATATCTTCGAAAATCAAATGATTCTCTAAATGTATTTAAATTAATAATTTCAAAAATGATTAACTGCACATTAGAAAATCTGAGGTTACTTTTACCAAAATGGATTTAGAGTAGGAAATTTTTACCATATGATTTTCTTTTCTCTTTTAGAATTATACAAGTGATTTATGATTGTTGTAGAATGTTTTGAAAATAAAGATTATGAAAATAAGTGAAAAAAACTTTAAGCTCTATACTGTTAATGTGTTTTTAATATAATTCCAAAACTCTTATTCTTTTCTTATTCACATTCATTCTCTTCTCCTTTCTTACTGTAAAAACAGAGCACTTGTATCTTTTTATGAAAGGGCTGTTTCTGCACCTGGTTTCAGATTCAATATGTCTCTCCTTTGTACCCTGGGTTATTCTCTCTCTCAAATATTCAACCTGTCATCTTAAGCTGGAAGCAAAAGTGATGGTATTAACCCACTTACTATAAAGTTTTATATATTTTTTTTTTCACAAAATTTATTCTAAGGTTATAATAAATTACCTTTTCAATTTTTTTTAAATCTAAAGTATATTGATAATTTTTTTTCAAATATAGTGAGATTTTTAACTCATCCCAAAACTTTCCTTCAAAAGAGAAAAGAACACCATGGTCTTTTTATATGTATTGTCATTTCACTGTCCCTACAAAATTAATGCTATTCCCTTCCAAAGATTGTATCAGCAGAACCCAATCTGTGCCAAATGCCACGAAGATTAAATTCAGCATTCATACACTCCTGATCTACTGCCTTTTTATAATTTAGTCTCCTGATCTACTGCCTTTTGTTGCACTCTTGGCTATGATCAGTTTGGATACTGACCTTGGGTACCTTGGCTTGTTCAGTGGTGCGAGGTTAAAAGTCACTCACTATCTCAATCAATACTGAAACCAAGTGCTACCCTCTCAGTGTCCCCAAACTTGGACTTCTGTATGCATTGACAGAATATCTAGAAGGTGATGTTGCTACCTGCCCCAACCTTCCAATACTTCATTTCACTTCAGTCTAAATTTTATCACTAGGAGTCAGTCTTTCGTATGGTTTTATTTAATATATGTATATACTTTCACGAAACAACACAGTTGCTTGAGAAATGGGGCAATTCCAATCAGGATAATATCCTGGAAAAAGAAACAAAATCCCAACAAAATAGTTTGGTCGGAAAGAAACAAAGGAACACTAGGTGAGCACATTAACGTGGGTTTTCATATGGGGACAGCTCTTCATGAGTTAAAAAAGCTAACTAAGCTAAAATAAAGCCATTAAAATGAGTTAGAACTTTACACCTTCAGAGAAAAGAATAATGATTATTATCATGGAGCCCTGTCCTTAACTTTCAAAGTTAATTCATCATCTCTTCAGAACTCTTCAAAATTGCCTCCTTGAAAATCCTTGCTATTGCACCTAATAAGATTTCAAAATTTCAAAATTTCAAAATTCAGTGCAATTATGAAAAAAATAACAACTAAAAATCTTATTTTTATACTGATACTGTTTCTTTTCTTTTCTTGTTCCTGGCGTGTATGAGATAAATCCTTGCCACTGTGTGCTTGTTTGTTTTGAATTGTCTTTGTTTTTTTACATCTTCTATTCAACATTCACCAGATCAAGTTTTGTTTCTTGATTGAATATGACTTTTTGATAGAGGTTTAATCCTGTATAGGCACAGTGTTTGTACATTATAAGTGAAGTATCGTACAGATCCAAAACTGAGTTATAAACAGAAAGGCTCAAGGTAGGATAATGATATTCTTTGATAGAAAAAAAAAAAAGAAAAGAAATTAGTAAACAGTGTTTTTGAAGGTTAGTAGCAAAAAGGTTTAGAAAGCAAAATATTCAGAAAAATCACAAAAATCAGTGACAAAATAAAATTTATTTAAAAATATGAACACAAACTTGTGTACTGTGTTAAAAATGTTTTATGAGACTAAGTTAAAATTATGAAAATAATAAACTTTGTGAATAGTATTAATTGAAAAGCTATAATGGGTGTGGCACAAATTTTATTGCTATAACAATACAAAAGAATACAAAAGAAACATAAAGGAAAGTGGTTGATGCATTTAGAAATTAGAATCTGATTATATAATCCCTGACAATGAAAAATGAAATCAGTGGCAAAAGTAAGGTCTAAAAAACTTTAATGCTGTGGTGTTAAGTTGGTAAGTTTCCTAATGGCTTCCACCACATGCTGTTTTGTAATTCACATGAAAACATATCCATGAAATGTGCCTCAGAGAGGCATCGTCATAAAATAAGGCAAAGTTAACATCATAATTCTGGCACTGTAGCTCTAACTGTACCTGTTGCTTTTCTACTTCTCTCCCCACATCCGTGCACTCATATTAGCTGGGAACTAAGTAATGCAATGAAGATGATCTTTTTTGAATAATTTTTCAGAGCTTACGTTATCAAACTTTGATATATAAATATATATATTTGTGTGTATATATATATCTATATATATGTAAGTGTGTATATACATATATATGTATATGTGTATATATATGCATGTGTGTGTGTGTATTTTAGTATTGGTAACCAACTCATTGCAAAATGCCCCCCAAAGGATTATGTATGACCTTCTGTTTAAGAACAGTTGTGTTAGAGAAATAACATTATTTGTCTAATTTTTCAGAGGTTATGTTATCAAACTTTGATAACATATATCAAAATACAGAGGTATATGACATATATATATAAAGTATCTAACATATGTGTGTGTGTATATGTATACATATATATACATATATGTACATACATACATATATGTATATATATATGGTGCCAATTCATTACAAACCTCCCTGCCAAAGGACTATGTATGACCCTCTGTTTAAGAATAGTTGTCCTAGGGGCGCCTGGGTTGCTCAGTTAAGCATCTGACTTCATTAGGCTCAGGTCATGATCTCACAGCTCATGAGTTCAAGTCCCGTCTTGGGCTCTTGATAATAAATAAATAAACATTAAAAAAATTTAAAAAAAAAAGAATAGTTGTGATAGAGGAATAAACTGACGGAAGTGGAGGTTTAAATAAAAGAAAATCTATCTCAGAGTAAGAACACATTTCAGAGGCATAGATAAATTAAAATTGGAATACATGATGTTTTAAACTATCCAAGGTGATCAAGTTTTTGTATTTTTTAAAATCTTAGAACATTTTTAATGTTTTTATTTATTTATTTTTGAAGGAGAGAGAGAGACAGAGCATGAGCAGGGGAGGAGCAGAGAGAGAGAGGGAGACACAGAATTCAAAGCAGGCTCCAGGCTTTAAGCTGTCACGATGTGGGGCTGGAACCCACAAACTGTGAGATCATGACCTGAGCCAAAGCCGGATGCTCAACCGACTGAGCCACCCAGGCGACTCTAGAATATTTTTAAAAGCATATTAGCAATTAATACTTGAATATGGCATTTTAGTTTACAAATCACTTTTTTTTATATATAAAATCCCATTTGATCTACTCCTGTAGCAGTTTTCCATGTCATTTATTCTCTGGCCAAAGAAAGAAGAAAGATGCAAGAGTAATCCACAAGGAACTTTATGGGTGATATTTAGAGTGCAGAGAGTAACACACAAAGTAACTACCTCATTGTTTGTGAACCACTTAATGTTTTACAAATAGGGAGGGCCGCTGAGACTGAGCACTGACTACCCACACTTAGTGTTTGTATCTAAAATCCAACACGGAGATGCTGACAATTAATAATAAATTATTGCAAATGTCGGCAATGAAAATTTGGCATCTTAAATTACTACTTCCATGTTAAGCCTATGCTATAAAATAAACTCAATTTTACACATTCAGCTTTACTAACATTATAGCCCACTGAGGAAAATTTCGAGCAGATTAGATTAGATTATCTGTAGGTACATGCTAGCTGTAACATTCCATGAATCCATCTACTCTTTGTTAAAGTAAAATGTCACAACAAATATACCTCAAATATTTCATTGTGTTTTTATGTAGTTGTGCCTCTTTAATGAATAAAGAGTGTTTAACTTTGAAGTGAGGTGTAGTTGCCTAACTTTTAAATCATTCCCATTTAACATAGTGACTGTGCTATAATGCAGTTCCTCAAATATGTATATCATGAACTTTATATTATCCTGATCGAAATAACTTTGCAATCAATGTTTCCATTTTACAGGAAAAGTACATTTCTGGTGAAAAACAAAAATAAAACCAAGAAATTGTGCTTTCATAAATATTGAGCAAGTCTTAGTATCAGCTTTCTGAAGTTCAAAATAGGAGGTGGAAAGTATAGAGTGACACACAAAATACCAGATCTCTCTAAGCTTTTTGTTTTACAGCTATAAAATTGAGGAAAACTGTACAAGCAGATATTGTAATAAAATATAAAGTTATATAAATTATCAAGTAGTATGTGACAATAAAGGGCGTCCATAATTCAGCATTTGGTTACAGAATTAGCTTTAAAAGAAAATTAAGTCCCTGGGGCGCCTGGGTAGCTCAATCAGTTAACTGGCTGACTCTTAATCCCTGCTCAAGTCATAATCTCATGGTCCATGAGTTCCGGCTCCTCATTGGGCTCTGCACTGACAGTGCTGAACCTGCTTGGGATTCTCTCTCTCCCTCTTTCTCCTTCCCTGTCCCTTTCTTTCTCTCTCTCTCTCTCTCTCTCTCTCTCTCTCTCAAGATAAATAAATAAACTTGAAAAGAAAAGAAAAGAAAAGAAAAGAAAAGAAAAGAAAAGAAAAGAAAAGAAAA